>NC_041227.1:126453568-126492351 GCF_002837175.3 Physeter macrocephalus
GCGGCCATGGCTCACGGGCCCAGCCGCTCCGCGGCATGTGGGATCCTCCCAGACCGGGGCACAAACCCGTGTCCCCTGCATCGGCAGGCGGACTCTCAACCACTGCGCCACCAGGGAAGCCCCCAGGATACCTTCTATTAAACGTAGAAATGGAATATCACTACTCTTCAACCCCCAAAGAATAACTGATTCAAGCAAGGATCAACAATGGATGCTAAAACCCGTTCAGTGAAAATTTGTTGGGAAACGAGCAGGGTGACAAAACATCATTACCCCCTCTTAATTACTTCTTAATCATAAAGTGAAAATGTATTTTTACAGTGGAGAGAGATGGTGGTCACTTCCTCAGTCATCACTAACAGGGGGGCAGCTGACATCACACGCCACCCAATAAAACACAGCACCACCTCTGACCATCCTTGCCAAAAAAGTTTAAACTGAATCTAATCAGGCTTTTAGACTTAACTTCCAATTTACAGGAGGCTAAAAAATCAAGTCCAAAGACACCATGAGGAAGCAATCAGACAAATCCAGACAGTGAGACATTCTGCAAGTCAACTGGCCTGTCTCTTTAAAAGGTCAATTTTGGGGACTTCCCCGGTGGCGCAGTGGTTAAGAATCCGCCTGCCGATGCAGGGGACACGGGTTCGTGCCCCGGTCCGGGAAGATCCCGCGTGCCGCGGAGCGGCTGGGCCCGTGAGCCATGGCCGCTGAGCCTGCGCGTCCGGAGCCTGTGCTCTGCAACGGGAGAGGCCACAACAGTGGGAGGCCCGCGTACCGCAAAAAAAATAAATAAAAAATAAATAAATAAAAGGTCAATTTTTTGGGGTGGGGGGGTGGGTCGGGGAAAGACTGTTTTAGGAGTAAGAAAGATAAAACAATCAGATGTAGTGGGGGTTGATACAAGGTCTCTAGACAGGTCACCAAACTGTTCTGGTCACACATCCACTGTCTATTTATCATTTAAGTTATTTGTTTATAGAAATGCGTACCACTCTGCCAATAAGTGATGTACCTTGTCAAGCAAAAAACAGTGGATCATGTGGCATGTCCCTGGAGAATATGCAGCCCGCTTTGCAGGTCCACGGTTTAAACTGAGCTCGGTGAAGCAAGCAGGTGGTGTGTATCATTCCTCTGGAGATCCCCAGCACCTGGCATAAGAGCTCATTAAATGCTTGTTACATGAATAAATGATTGAACTAATGAGGGAGCAAGTCTGGCCTGCCAGAGGCCACAGGATGAGTGCAGGCAGGTAGGAGCTGCAGTCTGAGGTTCTTGGGCTTCTCCATCCTGTTCCAGGGACCTCAGCTATTTGGCAAAGCCTGCAGAAGGCAGCTCCACTACATACCGGGCTCACTCTGGCCCTAAGGCTGCAGAATGAGACAATGGGGTTTTTTGTTTTATTTGTTATAAAATTAATATGTACTACAATGCTCCTTAACCCTTTGGGGGCCAGTACCTATTTGGGAATTCAGTGTAAGGGAAGGATCTTCTTGCCAGCAAATCCACATTCCAATGTCAGATACACCTTGAGTTTTGCACATGATCTCAAATGGTTCATGGACCCCCAAGGTCCACACACAGGTTCCAGGTAATGAAACCCAGACTCGAAGAAACTCATGGCTTGGACTTCCCCAGTTGTGCAGTGGTTAAGAATCCGCCTGCCAATACAGGGGACACGGGTTTGATCCCTGGTCTGGGAAGATCCCACATGCCGCAGAGCAATTAAGCCCGTGCACCACAGCTACTGAGGCTGCGCTCTAGAGCCCGTGAGCCACAACTACTGAAGTCCGTGTGCCACAACTACGGAAGCCCGCGCGCCTAGAGCCCGTGCTCTGCAACAAGAGAAGCCACTGCAATGAGAAGTCCAAGCACTGCAACAAAGATCAGCCCCCGCTCGCCGCAACTAGAGAAAGCCCACGTGTAGCAACAAAGGCCCAACGCAGCCAAAAATAAATAAATTTTTTTAAAAAAAGAAGAGAGAGACTCACGGCTTCTCTTCTGAGGGCCTCCCAGGGATACACGTCTCATCTCAGCAGATACCAGACTTCAGCTGCCCTAGTCATTTTTTTTTTAATTAAAAAAAAAATTTTTAACTTTTCATTTTTTGGCCACGCCACATGGGCACGTGGGATCTTAGTTCCCCGACCAGGGATCGAACCCCCAGCATTTGAAGCTTGGAGTCTTAATTACTGGACCTCCAGGGAAGTCTCCCTAGTCATTTTTAAAAGGGTCTGGAATGAGGAGAGGAAGGGGCTGCTGAGCCCAGTGGGGTCTGTGGCATCGCTGCCTCTGGGCCAGGGTCTCCTTCTCTAGGAGGGTGTGTCAGCCGCCCCCCACAGTGGGGTGCATATCCCCTACCCCAACCTTCTAATGGATGGTGTCACAGGCTGCTCTCTGAGCCCCTATTTTCCAGCCTGCTGGAGTAACTCAGGTCCACAGGGCACGAGCTGGGTACCCCAACCAAACTGGGGCTCCTGCCACAGAGCTCCAGCATCCAGGAGGCAGCCTCTCTGAGTTCCTGGCCCGCGCAGAGCAGATCTCAGATGACTGGGCAAGGTGGCTGAGTGGTGTCTGTGGCTCGCCCAGTTGCAGTGGGCACTTGGTGCCCGCAGCCCGTCCACATCCGGCCCCAGCTGCTGCCATGGTCACTCAGAGCTGGTGGTGTATGCGTCTGTTTACAGGTGAGAATGCTGAGGCTCAGGGAGGCGATGTGGGAATCCCATTTGGGTCAACCACACGTTTACTGAGCACCTGCTATGTGCTAGGCACTGAGGAAGGTGCTGGGGATCGAAAGATGTGCTAGACTATGTCCGTCCTTGGGGTTCACAGTCCAACGGGGAAGAGACCCCTAAACAGATTATTTCAAATCAATGTGGCAAATTACGTGAAAAAAACATGCCCCAGGGGTACGCACAACGTAATCCAGCGTGCTAGGAGGTCGAGGAGGCTCCCTGGAGCATGCGACATCAGCACAATACCTTCAAGGATAAGGAGGATAAACCAGGCTGGGGTGGGGGTGGGAGGATCCCAAGCAAAGGCACCAGCCTGGTGCAAAACAGCCCCGGGTTGCAAAAGCATGCTGGCTTGAAGCTGCTTGGTGGCTGGTGGGGGGCTGCCAGCAATCGGGTTTTGTCCAGCATTGTTGGCAGGTGGGGCCAGAGAAATACACCCAGTTGAGGTCGGGGAGCAACTTGAGAGGGTCCAGCTCGAACACACTTAACCAGCAGCAGATGAAAGAGGATTGGAGGGGTCAGATTTGTGAACCAGCTTGTCGGGAACAGCTGTAAACGATTCGAGTGCCTACTCCACGTCAGGTGGGTGCTGCCTCTTGATGGGTATTATTGACACTTTAACAAGGTTCAATTAGCTTGCCTGAAGACACTCAGGGAACCAGTCCTTGCTCAGATCTCCCTCTGGGCACACGTGCGTGCGTTGGAGAGTGGGGGGAGGCCGAGGAGACCCGGTGAATGGCTGACCCGGCTTGGGGCAGCCCCGGGGCCCATCCTTCGCGCTGGCGCAGGGAGGAGCGAAGCGGTGCGCGCACTCGATCGCCGCCGGGCTGTGTGTCTGCGGCTCTGTCTAGATGGCTCCCAAGGGCGGTGGGGATGGTTCACAGGCTGGAGGAGAGAGGGCGGCAGTCCGAGAAAGGGGGCTAAGTAAGAGGCCACCCCCAGCTCGGGGCAGCCCGGCACTCGAGTCTGGACCCTGGGCTGGGGAGGGGAGGCGCCGCTCCCGGGGCCGGATCGGAGAGAGGGGGCTGGCTCCTCCCCGCCCCCGCCGCTCTGGGTCGGGGCGCGGGGCCGGGCTGCGCGGGAGCCGCAGCCTTTTCCGGGGGGCGGTCCGGAGGCGGCAGCGCCCGGCTCCTGCCCCGACAGGTGCGCGCCGCGCGCAGGAATGCGGTTTGCCTGACTCATCAGCTCCTCCTTCCTACCTGCCGCCCAGCCCATAAAGCGGTCCCCTCCCCGCCGCCGCCCGCCCTCCCTGCAGCCCGCCCTCCGGACAGTCCCGGCTCGCCCGCGCGCCTCATCCGGAGCCGCCGAGCGGAGCCCAGCGCGGGGAGGGCGCGGGTCAGCCCCGAGGTAGGTCCATCCTCGGACGGCGGCGGGCGGCCGGGGCACAGGCGCGGGGAGGGAAGGCAGTCCCTCCGCACGCCGCACGCTCCTCCAGTGCCTCGGGCCGCCGGGGCTGGGGGCCCATTCAGGGCCCTCCGAGGGGACAAGAAGAAAGTGAGTGCGCACCCCAACTGGGCAGACCCGCGGGGAGCTGATTGGTGGGCCGGGTGGCTTTTGTTTCCCCGGCTCTTCCCTACCTAAAGGCTGGCGGCCCGGCCCTTGGGTGGATATGAGGGAGAAGTGGGCAGGGGCCAGGCAGTGGCTGGCAGGCCTACTGGGCTGGGCCCCTCTGGGGTTCAAAAAGAAGCAGCCACCTAGAGGCAGAGGCCCTCCCGGCTTGGCTGTGTGGTGCCACAGTCCGTCTGGGGTCTGGGGAGTCCCTGACTCTCCTCTTCTCTTGGCCCTCCTCCCAAAGTCAGCTCAGGACACCCTTCCTCCAGGAAGCTCTCCTGACCTCATCCAACACCCCTGGAGGCTGTGCCCACCACTGTAAACTCCTCCAGAGCCAGCCCCCTTTCCCACCCCCTTAGCCCCGGGTGGGCCTCTGGTTGTAGGTGGGGGGGCTCTAGAAGGCTCCCAGAGGGCAGTGGCTGGGCTCCTGCTTCTCCCCCACGGCCTTGCCACACCCTGAGCCCAAGGGTGGGCATGGTTGGTGCTGCCTCGGAAGGAGCTGGAAGTGGAGACTGAGGGGCCCATCCTGGGGGGCTGAGTGGGGAGAGGAGAGCAGGAGGGACAGCAGGGAAGGAGCGCCTGTCTCCTTGGCCTTGATTTCTGTGGGCGATAGAGCAGCAGAAGGGCCGGGAAAGCAGGAAGGGAGAGAACCCTGGAGGGCGGGTGCACACATGCCACAGGGGTCCCATGGGTGGGAGGGAGGGCGGGTGTGGGGAGAGCGCCGAGCCTATGTTCATGTGGGTCCCAGTGTGTGTCCAAGAATATGCATGTCCCTGTGCCTGCAAGGCCTGGGTGTGCCACTATGTGATAGCAGTGGGTGGCAATTACATACCCGGGGACCCGGGTGGTACATAAAAAGGCCCTTGCAGCCTGGGGACCCAGAGTAGCCTGGAGAGTATGTTTCCCAAGGGCTCTGGCCAGCCCGCCACGGCCAGCCACCTCTTCCAATAAGCCCACAATCCTAACTTTTATGTGAAACCTTATTATTATTATTATTATTTTATTTATTTATTTATTTATTTTTGGCTGTGCTGGGTCTTCGTTTCTGTGCGAGGGCTTTCTCCAGTTGCGGCGAGCGGGGGCCGTTCCTCATCGCGGTGCGCGGGCCTCTCACTGTCGCGGCCTCTCCCGTTGCGGAGCACAGGCTCCAGACGCGCAGGCTCAGTAGTTGTGGCTCACGGGCTTAGTTGCTCCGCGGCATGTGGGATCTTCCCAGACCAGGGCCCGAACCCGTGTCCCCTGCATTGGCAGGCGGATTCCCAACCACTGCGCCACCAGGGAAGCCCAAACCTTATTATTTTTAACACCAGCAACTACTTCTAAAACTTTTTAGGGATTTTCCTTGGTGATCCAGTGGTTAGGACTTGGCGCTTTCACTGCCAGGGCCCGGGTTCAGTCCCTGGTCGGGGAACTAAGATCCCACGAGCTGTGCAGGGAGGCCAAAAAAAAAAACCAAACTTTTTAAACACAAGTTGAGTCAAACATAACACTCCTGAGTGCATAACTAGCCCCCAGCTGCCATTTTAGAGCCTCCGAGTATAAAGTGAAGGTTAAACGGGGCTTGTGCGCTGCCCGGGTCTCACCTGGGATATGGGGACAATGCAATCATCCCCACTGGTTCCTGTACAGATTAAATGGCAGTTATGTACATGAAGTGCTGGGCACTTGCCCAGTGTGTGCCCAGCCTGGGGGCACAGGAGGGTGAGTAAGAGCTGGGCTGGGCCTCCAGTGTCTGTACCTGCGTGTGTAATGGTGCCCCCGGGAGGCCTGGGTTAGCAGCCTATATTGTGTAGTGTGTGGGTGTGGTGCCTATGCCCCAAGGCTGCAGAAAAGTCATTTCCCCCAGGAAGCTCCCCCTTGGCTGACTCAGGGCTCCCTTACCCCAGGCCCCTCTTCGAGGGTGGCTCCTTCCCAGCAGGCTCTGCCTGCGATGTGTTGGAGCTGCTAGTGCCTCCTGGGAGCCACCTGCCTTGGAGCGACGGAGGCAATGCCTTCCTGCAACGCCCCCCCCACCCCGGCTCTCCCCAGCCCTATGGGGGCGTCAGTCTCCCAGAGCCTGGGGCTGCCCCTGCCTCACAAGCCAAGGACTGAGCAAAGATCCAAGGAGGGAGGGCCAGTAGGCATGGCATAGTCTTGGGCTGCTGGGTGACTAGCTCTAGAGAAAGAGGAGGGGGTCCTAACGTCAACTCTGCAGGCCTGGCGTCTATGGCCAGCCCCTTCTCTTCAGCAGGCTACCCATCTTTTATTTATTTGTTTGCTTTTTATTAATTTTTATTGCAGTATAGTTGCTTTATAATGTTGTATTAGTTTCTTGCTGTACATACCCATCTTTTCTTTTCTTTTTTTAAATATTTATTTAGTTGCACCCGGTCTTAGTTGCCACACGTGGGCTCCTTAGTTGCCACACGTGGGCTCCTTAGTTGTGGCATGTGAACTCTTAGTTGCGGCATGTGGCATCTAGTTCCCTGACCAGAGATCGAACTCGGGCCCCCTGCCTTGGGAGCGCAGAGTCTTATCCACTGCGCCACCAGGGAAGTCCGCAAACCCATCTTTAAAAGGCCTCGGGGACGCCAGTGCCTGCCCCGAAGGTCACTAGTGAGTTGAGATGGTTTAATGGTGAACCAAAGGCAGATGGGTCTCCTGGGGTGGCTGGCAATGTGTGTGCGTGTGTGAGTGGGCAGGAGGGCCTTTTAATCCAGCTCCAGGCTAATTTTTGAAAGGGTGATCTGCTCAGGGGCCCCCAAAACTCAACTCTGGGGCAGGCAGAGGTGGGGAGTAGGGTGGGCACCCTTCCTCTGACGGGACAGGCAACCATTGCAGAACTTAGCTGAGTGCAACAAGCCTCCTCCTTCCTTCCCCAGGCCCCAGATATTGGGAGGGGCCCCCTTCCTCCCGGCTGCGCCCTCTCACCAAGAGGCAAGTGGGCCAGGACAGAGAGGGGACAGGAAGGTGGAGCCAAGACCCTCTAGGGTGGCCCTGGCCCTGCCAAGCCTGACCCAGGCCACTGGGTTCTGAAAGGCAAATGAGGAATAAGCCCTGTTCTGCCCTCGGGGAGATCAGCACAAGAGACCTGGCATTGGGACAGGCTCAGAGCCCAGAGTCCTCAGTGGTGAGAGGGTGGGGGCCTCCCTGGGCAGGGCATAGGCCTGCAGGACATCTGGCCACTCCAGAGACGACAAGGAAGAGGGCAGTGGAAAAGAGGAGTCAGGGGCCCTGGGCCCTGCCACTTGCAGGCCAGGTGGCCTTGGAACATCACTAAAGTTCTGTAGAGCCTCAGTTTCTACATCTGTGCAATGGGAATGATGGAGCTTAGACAGGGACCCAGTGAGCTGACACATGGACCAGGGCTGTCAGGCATGGTATGTCGATTGTTGCTGTTATACAGGAGGAAGAGGATGGCAGGGCCGCATCCCAGCTGGTGGACCAGGCTGCTGCTGGCAGCCCTGCTGAGCGTCAGCTTCCCCGGGGACATGGGTGAGTCGGACACGCCCGTGCAACACCCCTCTCTGGCGGGGGCTCAACTTCCAAGGCACTGCCCTTAAGTGTGTGTGGGGGGCCTCTCATGGAGTGTCTTACCCAGACACTCACTCGGCCATTCAACCAACAACCACCACCCACTTTGAAGCCTGGGGAGCCATGAGCCTGAGCTGTATGGCCTAAGAACACCCAGGGGAGGAAGGAGACTTGGTCTAGAGGAGGGAGAAGACGTCCACTCAGAATGGAGGCGCTCGCAGGATGTACTGAGGCTTGGAAAGCTGAGTGGAAAAGTTTTAGAGGAATTTGGAGGAGAGAAAGGTGATCATCACTTGCCCTGTGAGTGTCTGCCGTCGGCAAAGGGCTGGAGCCGGCTCCTACTGATGAAATTTTGCCTGTCAGTGGAGATCATGCTGATAGCTTGAAATAGAACATGGTGGGAACATTTACACCCTGGAAATTGGCAAATGCTGCAAGTCAGGGCTTCCCCGCCCTCTGCCGGAGCCCTCTAAACATTGACCGTGCACCGTTGCCTGGAGCCCAGGAGACCACCCGCTAGTGCACATAATAGGTCCTTACTGTGATTTTAACTGAACAAAACCAAAGGGACTCCCAACCTTTGGAGAAACTGGAGTTTTACCTCATTCATTTACTAACAACTCACTGTGTGCGGGGCTTGGGCTAGGCACTGGGGACACAGGGATAAACAAGACAGAATCCCTTTTACCCTGGAGGAGCAGGTGAAGGGGGCGGTTAGGGTGTCCCCGCCAGCAAATGGGCCAGCGCCTCGGTCTCAGCCCCCACCATCCTTGCCTCCAGACTTGAGTGGAGAGTCCGGTCTGAGACCTGGCTCTGCGGGTTTCTAGCCGTGCTACCTGGGACTGACCACGTACCTGCTGGCCTCCATTTTCCCCCTCTGTAAATCGGGAGAGAATCCCCACCTCTTTCAAACGAGGATGCACGAGGGAAGGGCTTGGCAGTGGGTGGGGCGCGCCTCAGTGGGCACGCCCATCTCTGCTCCCCAGCGAACCTCTGCAAGAAGGCCCAGGTGAAGAGCTGCACGGAGTGCATCCGCGTGGACAAGGACTGCGCCTACTGCACGGACGAGGTGCGATGCTGCTGGGGCCCAGCCTGGGCCACCTTCCCAACCTGCGTGCCCCACCCCGCTACACCCCACGCCTGGGCTCTGGCCCACACTTGCCCCGCCCTCAGCCCAGCCTCAGGCCAGGCGGTCGTGGGAGAATAGGCAAGGGTCAGGAGAATCGGGGTGGTGGGGGGCAGGATAAATCCAGGGTTAGGACAGCCAGGGGAAGGGCACTGGCCCTCCTGACTCCATCTCCTTCCGGCCAGATGTTCAAGGAGCGGCGCTGCAACACCCAGGCAGAGCTGCTGGCTGCGGGCTGCCGGCAGGGGAGCATGGTGGTCATGGAGAGCAGCTTCGAGATCACAGAGGTGCCCAGAGTGGGGGTCGGGGGAGCTGGGCCCTCCAAGCTCAAGGCTGGCTGTTTGTGGGAGGCTATCGTGTCCCCTGGCTGAGCTGAGAGGTATCTCCATCAGATCTGGAGAGACCCTCCAGCCAGGTGTCCCTCTCCCCTGGACACAGGAAACGCAGATCGACACCACCCTGCGCCGCAGCCAGGTGTCCCCCCAGGGGCTGCGGGTGCGGCTGCGGCCGGGAGAGGAGCGGCACTTTGAGCTGCAGGTGTTTGAGCCCCTGGAGAGCCCCATGGACCTGTATATCCTCATGGACTTCTCCAACTCCATGTCTGACGATCTGGACAACCTCAAGAAGATGGGGCAGGATCTGGGTATGGCGCGGAAGACAACAGGGCAGGGCATGGAGAGAGTGGCCTCCCCCAGATGGCTGGGCACCTGCTCAGGAGGCCAGGGCTCAGGCTAGCTGCACCCACTCCTCAAGGAAGGACAGGACATCTGAGCACCCCAAGAACTCCTTCCCCCCATTCTCAGAGGCGGGCCCTGTGCAGACCCCGATAACCACTCGGGAGTGCAGAGAAGGTCCCAGCCGGGTGGGAACCGGAGCCCTCTGGTCCTTTTTGTTTTTTTTGGATGTGCTGCGCCTCGTGGCTTGCGGGATCTTAGTTCCCTGACCGGGGATTGAACCCGCGCCCCCTGCAGTGGAAGCTCAGAGTCCTAACCACTGGACCGCCAGGGAAGCCCCTCCTCTGGTGCTGACACGGAGGGCACCAGCTGCCGTGAGGCTGAGGTTAATCCCCAGCTCTGCAGACGGCCAGCCCCCGGCCCCTGTGTTGATGTGGGGTTCTTGGGGCTCAGCCGCGCCCTCTTTTTTTCCGTTGATGCCCAGCCCAGGTCCTGAATCAGCTCACCAGCGACTACACGATTGGATTTGGCAAGTTCGTGGACAAAGTCAGCATCCCTCAGACAGACATGAGGCCCGAGAAGTGAGTGACCGAGTGGGCAGGGCTCCCGGCCAGGTGGCCCACGCCCTCTCCACCCAAGCACTTCGAAGTCTTCAGGTTGAAATGAGCCAAGGGGGCGGTCCCTAGAGAGGGTAGGCAGGGGGTGGGGGGACGTCTTCTCCCCTGACTTTCCCCCTCCCTGACTCTCTCCTTCCCACCTCCGCCCAGGCTGAAGGAGCCCTGGCCCAACAGTGAACCCCCCTTCTCCTTCAAAAACGTCATCAGCCTGACGGAAGACGTAGAGGAGTTCCGGAACAAGCTAAAGGGAGAGCGGATCTCAGGCAACCTGGACGCCCCCGAAGGAGGTTTCGATGCCATCCTGCAGACGGCCGTGTGCACCGTGAGTGCTGGGGCAGGTCCTGCTGGCCTGGACCCGGCTGTGCTTTTCAACAAGGGCATGAGCTGCCCACTGGCCTGCTCTGGAACCAGGCTGGGGCCCCCATGCCCTAAGACAAGCTCAGACCCACTGGGGGACCCTCAATTCCAATCCAGGTTTAGAGGTATCAGGGCCTGAGCAGTCACAGCCTGGTTTTGTATTGGCCAGTGAGGCGGACATGAGTCTTGGGGTTCTGGAATCTTCAGTGCCCTGAGGCCAGCCTCCCACCCAATCTCCCTGTTAAGACCCGTCTCCAGCTGTGCTGGAAGAGGGCACTTCTTTTTATGTGCACATCAGTTTTTTCATTAAAAAAATAATGTATCGGGCTTCCCTGGTGGCGCAGCGGTTGCGCGTCCGCCTGCCGACGCAGGGGAACCGGGTTCGCGCCCCGGTCTGGGAGGATCCCGCGTGCCGCGGAGCGGCTGGGCCCGTGAGGCACGGCCGCTGAGCCTGCGCGTCCGGAGCCTGTGCTCCGCAACGGGAGAGGCCGCAACAGAGGGAGGCCCGCATACGGCAAAAAAAAATAAATAAATAAAAATAAAAAAAATAATAATAATGTATCCACAGACAAAAAAGAAAATTCCCTGGCAGTCCAGTGGTTAAGGACTCAGCACTTTCACTGCCTGGGGCCCAGGTTCCATCCCTGGTCGGGGAACTAAGGTCTCCCAAGCCACATGGCGTGGCCAAAAAATAAAACAAAATAAAAAATTTAAGAAATAAAAATGAAAATAATGTATCCATATTACAGACAATTTGGAAAACAAAGAACAGAAATTGCCCATAATTTCACCACCATCCAGCCACTGATACCCCACCAGCATATTTTGTTCCCTTTTCCTTATTTTATATAGTTGGAATCAGTGTACGAATAGTTCTGAAACTAGCTTTTTTATTTTCACCTAATGCTATCATAAACATTTTCTCTTGTAATACCTGGTTTTCAAAATCATCCCATGTATTTCTCAAACAAATTGCCACGTGCTGCTTGCTGTACCTATTTTCACTCTTCCGTTGAATGCTGCATGGTGTACGTTTTTCTCCGCAGTTGAGATATTCTCGCAGAGTGGTTGAGACCTTGTGGGGACAGCTGGATGAACCTGGTTCACATCTTGCGTGGTGCCCCCTGTGGGCACGGCCCCTGCTTCTGTTTCCCACTTCCCGCTGCTGGTTTCTGTTTTTCCCCCTCATCGCTCATGTGCTGTCTGTCACGTGCGTCATTCATGGGGCGTCAGGCTGTTAGTCCTGTGTCCTCGCTGAGCCCCGTGTTGGGACGTGCTTTCGCTGTCACTGTGTATGACGCTGTGATGAGTGTCCCCTGCTCCACGGGCACCCCTCCTCGCTCTCCCCAGAGGGACATCGGCTGGCGCCCCGACAGCACCCACTTGCTGGTGTTCTCTACCGAGTCGGCCTTCCACTACGAGGCGGACGGCGCCAACGTGCTCGCTGGTATCATGAGGCGCAACGACGAGGAGTGCCACCTGGACGCCACGGGCACCTACACCCAGTACAGGACACAGGACTACCCGTCGGTGCCCACCTTGGTGCGCCTGCTCGGCCAGCACAACATCATCCCCATTTTCGCGGTCACCAACTACTCCTATAGTTACTACGAGGTGCGGGGGCCGGGGCCTCACTGGGCAGGACGCGGGCGGGCGGGAGGGTCCGTGGAACTTCTCAGACACTCCCATCTGCCTCCCCCGCTTCCTTCCCCAAACTTGGGATGGGCCCTGGTGGGAAGAGGAGCCCACGTGCCCATTCCCCAGCCCCCCTCCCAAGCAGGTGGGGGCTAAGAGCACAGGCTCTGGAACGCACAGCAGGCGCCAGGCCTTAGCTTCCCCGTCTGCCAAGTGAGTGAACCCCAAAGGTGTATGTCTGGATTCAAAGAGATGACGCTTATGGGAGGCTGAGCCCCGGCCTGGCATTTTCTCCTGCAGAAGCTGTCCTCGTATTTTCCTGTCTCTTCGCTGGGGGTGCTGCAGGAGGACTCCTCCAACATCGTGGATCTGCTGCAGGATGCCTTCAACGTGAGGGCTCTGCAGTCTGAGCCTTTCTGGGGCGGGGCTGGAGAGAAGGCTGAATGGCAGAGGACTGGGAAAGAGGATAGGAGGGGGGAAGGGTCTTCTGTAGTCCTTGAGGAGCGCCCCCTGGGCCTGGCCCCAGGTTCCTGCAGGCTCTTCTCCCTTGACCCCCGCCCCCCCGCCAGCACCCCAGGCCTCCGTGTAGGTGGGAGTGCAGCACAGACAGGCCAGGCCAGGGTGGGTGAGCCCGGGGTACCCCCAGGCCATTGATGGCCTGCTCTCTTTTAGCGCATCCGCTCCAACCTGGACATCCGGGCTCTGGAAAGCCCCCGAGGCCTGCGGACAGAGGTCACCTCCAGGATGTTCCAGAAGACGAACACTGGGTCCTTTCTCATCCGGCGCGGGGAAGTGGTACGCCTCCGTGGGGGTCCCGGGGCAGGGGACGACGGGCACGGCGCCCTGCGGGGCGGGGTCTACCTGAACAGAGGTCCAGAGCATGGCCTCCGGAGTCAGATCTGGGTTTGAAGCCCTCTGGATCAGCCCCTTGGCTTGTCCTCACCTGTAAAGTGGAGACCAATCAGCTTGGAGCTCAGGGTTGCTCAGATGCGTGAATGGGCCAAAAGCAACCCTGGTTACCGTTGGTGCTATTGTTACCGTGGCTGTGCCTGGAGGGAGCAAGTTCGCAGCCCTGAGGAAGGGCGGGCAGGGAGCTGGGTGTCAGGGGCCAGACACATCCCTGGAGCTTGAGGGCCTAGAGACTTCAGGCGCAACTGCCCCCTGGTGGTCTGTCCAGGCCTGCCTTGTCTGACAGTGGGGTCCCTGCAGGGCACATACCAAGTGCAGCTGCGGGCCATCGAGGACTTGGACGGGACTCATGTGTGCCAGTTGCCAGAAGCGGACCGGAAGGGCAACATCCATCTGAAGCCCTCCTTCTCCAATGGCCTCAAGATGGACGTGGACATCATCTGTGACGTGTGCTCCTGTGAGCTGGTATGATGCGGCCCCGCCAGGTCGCGGAGGGAGGGAGAGGCTAAGCCGACCGCCCCAGGGCCCTGAGTAATACAGCAGAGCATCCTGTGGCCACAACTCCCTTTCGGGGTGCCCTGAGGGGCAGCGTCCAGCATCCCTCACCGCCCCCCCAGCCACCCCACCATGATTTCATTCCAGCAAAAACAGGAGCGGTCATCTCACTGCAGCTTCAATGGGGACTTCATGTGCGGACACTGTGTGTGCAATGAGGGCTGGTGAGTGTGGGAGGGTGAAGCCAGCACCCAGGATGCCAGCAGCTCCCAGAGAAGGGGCTGGGCACACCATGTAGGCTGCTGAGGGTGGGTTGGCAGCTGGGCATAGAAAGGGCTAGGAAAGGGGTATGTCTAGTTGGCAGGTGGATTCAATTCAAAGCACTTTGAAATTCATGGATATGGGAATTCCCTGGTGGTCCAGTGGTTAGGACTCAGCGGTCTCACTGCCGGGGCTCCGGGTTCGATCCCTGGTCGGGGAACTAAGATCCTGCAAGCCGCATGGCGTGGCCAAAAAAAGAGAAATATCTGGATATATAGGATTACCTCTGGAAAGACGTGTAAGAATCAGGGCAGTGGTGGCCATTAGGATGCTGTGGGTCGGACACAGGAGGGAGACGTACTTTACCCTCCATCCCTTTTGGACCTTTAGTATCTGAGCCATGGGCATCTATTACCTGAGCAGAAGGGAGTCATAAGAGAATGTTAGTGAGAGTAAGGGCTTTTCAAGCTTCAAGACATTGAATAAGTTTGTCATGACTTGAGGAAGGGACAGGGGGAGGGTCTCAGGGGACTGAGGTTTGAGTCTCAGCTCAGCCCCTGCTGTCTACGTAACTCAGACCCACAGGGGCCCACTTAGAGCCTCAGTTTCCTCATCTGTAAAATGGGACGGTGAAAGCCTTCCTGCTGCGCCCTGCGGAAGTGACTGTCTTCTCCCGCAGGAGCGGCAAGACCTGTAACTGCTCCACTGGCTCCCTGAGTGACCTGGCGCCCTGCCACCGGGAGGGAGAAGACAAGCTGTGCTCGGGGCAGGGCGAGTGCCAGTGTGGCCACTGCGTGTGCTATGGCGAAGGCCGCTATGAGGGTGAATTCTGCGAATACGACAACTTCCAGTGCCCCCGTGCCTCCGGGTTCCTCTGCAACGGTGAGCTATTGGCCCAGGTGGGGTGGAGCCGAGAGGGTGGCCTGGGTGTCCAGCCCTTGCCCCCCGCCTCCGGTTCTGCCATCAGAACCCATGTTGGGAGAGCCTCGCTGGGAGTCGGGACCCCCATGTTCAGGCCCAGCCCTCCTCCAGATTCCCTGAGTGCCTCTCCCAAGTCCAGCCCCAACCTGGACCTCTCTCCTCCTCCACAAACTTGATGCCCAAGGCCCCTGCCAGCATGAAATCCCCACTGTGGAATGTCCACCTGAGGTCCTCTGCCCCATGCCCACCCCCTTCTCCACTCTCCCATCCCACTAGAGTGGGTACCACCCAGCTCAACCTCAGTGATCGGTGGCATATGGCATGGCGATCTTTCCTCTCTCGGAAGATGCTACATCTCTAGCAGACAGGGCCTGGAGTGATGCATCCTCTGTAGCCCCACAGGGCCTAACACAGTGTGGGCCCAGGCCATGGGCACATAGGCTGGCCAGGGCTTCCTGAGCTGCCAGGGGTCACAGAACCCACAGGGGCCACATGGAAGTACTGAATGGGTAAATGGAGGAGAATGAATGAAAATCCACTCACCAAATACTTATTAAGCTCCAACTGTATACTTGCCACGGGGGGTCAAGACCCTACTTTTCTACCCTTTCCTCCGTTCTTGCTTTTGTCTGCCATTTCTTCTCTTCACCTGCCCGCCCCAGGGTGTGCTCAGAGAAATGAAGGGAGAACCCAGGACGTCTGGAGAAAGGCAGACATTTGGCACAGGCCAAGCTGAGACAGGAGGGGAGGGAGATGCAGCCAGGAAGGAGGCAGGGCCAGAGTGCGAGGGGCTTGGGTTCCAGTCCAGGATGGGTCCAGTTTTAGTCTAGTCCAAGCTTTTTCTTAAAAGGCTATACATTAAATATTTTCAGCTTTGTAAGCTATATGGTCTCCGTCACAACTACCAAGCTCTGCCGTTGTAGCAGAAAGCAGCTATAGGCAAATGAGTGTGGCTCTGTTCCAATGACACTTTTGCAAAAGCAGGTAGTGAGCTGGATTTGGCCCACAGGCTGTAGTTAATCAACCCCTGTTCTAGTAAGGGTATTGGACTTCATCCTTTGGGCAAAGGGAGTCACTGGTGTTTTTTTTTTAAATAATTTTATTTATTTTTGGCTGCATTGGAACTTCATTGCTGCGCGTGAGCTTTCTCTAGTTGCGGTGAGCGGGGGCTACTCTTCATTGCGGTGCACGGTCTTCTCATTGCAGTGGCTTCTCTTGTTGCGGAGCACGGGCTCTAGGCACGCGGGCTTCAGTAGTTGTGGCATGCAGGCTCAGTAGTTGTGGCTCGTGGGCTCTAGAGCGCAGGCTCGGTAGTTGTGGCGCACGGGCTTAGTTGCTCTGCAGCATGTGGTATCTTCCTGGACCAGGGCTCAAATCCGTGTCCCCTGCATTGGCAGGCGGATTCTTAACCACTGCGCCACCTGGGAAGTCCTCACTGGTGCTTTTAATTTCATTTTCTAACTCTTTATATGTTAACCTTGTATCCAGCCACCTTGCTAAACTCTCTTATGAAATCTAATAACTTATTTCTAGATTCTTGCTATTTTGTGACATGTTTCTGATACTTGCAAATGATGACTGTTTTTCATCTCTTACTTTCCAAAACTTATGTTTTATTTCTTTTTCTTACCTTGTTGCATTGGCCAGGACTCATTAGAGGTTCTTAAACAGGGGAGACACATGATTGGGTTTGTGTTTTGGGGTGATCGCCCCAGCTGCAGAGTGGAAGGTAGAAGGGCACAGTAGAGCCGGAGAAATGGAGAGAAGGGAGTTCCAAGAAAGCGACGAAGAGATGGCTCTGCCCCTGGCTGGAGACATCCTAGCTCCTAAGGCAGCTCCAGCCAGTGGGCAGCCTGGACTGCGGGTGCAAGTGTGCCTCTCATCTCCCCTCCCCTTCTCTGCAGACCGGGGACGCTGCTCCATGGGCCAGTGTGTGTGTGAGCCTGGCTGGACAGGCTTGAGCTGTGACTGTCCTCTCAGCAATGCCACCTGCATCGACAGCAATGGGGTAGGCCTGGGCATGAGGCAGACAGTGGGGGGGCGGTGGAGGGGGCCCCAATCAGGACCACCCTCCCTCTCAGGCAGGGGTGGGGGCACAGCTGGCTCACTGGTGCCTCCTCTTGACTCAGGGTATCTGTAATGGGCGTGGCTACTGCGAGTGTGGCCGCTGCCACTGCAACCAACAGTCGCTCTACACAGACACCATCTGCGAAATCAACTACTCAGCGGTGAGGCCAGATTCACTGGGTATGGGCATGGGGACCCCAGGCACAGGGCAAGACGGACAAGAGGGGCTGAGCCTGGTGCCAGAGGACCTGCCCAAGGGTGTGACGTGGTGGGAGAGGGTCTGGCAGGGGCCGCCGCCCAACACAGTGCCCGTCTGGCCCTCTTCGCCCACCCAGATCCGCCTGGGCCTCTGTGAGGACCTGCGCTCCTGTGTGCAGTGCCAGGCGTGGGGCACCGGTGAAAAGAAGGGGCACACGTGTAAGGAGTGCAGCTTCAAGGTCAAGATGGTGGATGAGCTTAAGAAAGGTATGGGGCAGGGAAAGAGGACTAGGCAGGGGGGCTTCCGATGGGGTAGGTGGTGTCTCTCATCTGGGCAGGGCTGTAGAGCTGGGTAGGGGGCTCATAATCCAAACTGAGGAGATGCAGTCTAGAAAGAGGAGTTCCAGACCTGGGAGTGGTCACAGAACCCAGACAGGTCACGCAGACCCAGGTAGGGGACACACAGTCTGGCCAGGGCACCCAGACCTGGGGAGATGGCTTCTGGCTTGGGCAGGGGGCAAAGAGCTGGGTAGGGCCATGAACACGGCAAAGGCACATAATTGGGCCGTGGGGGCACACAGCCTCCTTTCCTCTAGGTCAGAGAAATAAATGTTCTAGAAGGGACTTCCCTGGCGGGCCACTGGTTAAGACTCCGCACTCCCGCTGCAGGGGGCGTGGGTTCGATCCCTGGTCGGGGAACTATGATCCCACATGTGGCCAAAAAAAAAAAAAAAAAAGAAAAGAAAAGAAAAGAAAACTGTTGTAGAAGCCCAGCTCCTGAGTGATGCCCAGGGCGGGCACAGATCTGCAGCCTTTGACGCTTCTGGAGGGCAGCCCCCGCCTTGCCCCATCTGTGTGCACAGTTTGCTGGGAACTTGGAGGTGCCTCCCACCCTGTGATGGGCGGGGTGGGCCCCAGAGTAGGGCCGTGGTGAGGAGCGGCCACCTCACCAGGCCCTAAGGTGCTCCGGGGTGGGGTTGGGTGCCCTGCCGACCGTCTGTGGGGGCAGCGGAGGAGGTGGTGGAGTACTGCTCCTTCCGGGACGAGGATGACGACTGCACGTACAGTTACACCGTGGAGGGTGATGGCGCCCCCGGGCCCAACAGCACCGTCCTGGTGCAGCGGAGGAAGGGTGAGCTGGAGGGCCGGCCGCGGGGATGTGGGTGGCCTGCCAGACCCCGGCGGGGGAAATGGCGCCGACCCCCTCCTCTTCCTCCTCCTTCCTCCCTAGACTGCCCTCCCGGCAGCTTCTGGTGGCTCATCCCGTTGCTTATCTTCCTCCTGTTGTTCCTGGCACTGCTGCTGCCACTTTGCTGGAAGTACTGCGCCTGCTGCAAGGTGCGGGCTCCCCCAGCGTCGCCCCCGCGTCTCCACCCGCCCCCGGGGCCCCTGTAGGTGGCAGAGGCCAAGCGAACCCACGTGTCCTGCCCAGCCCTGGTGCCCTCCCCACCCCAGCCTCTCACTGTGCCCAACCTCAGTGGCCGGACACCTGGGAGCCCCTGCCCGGGGGTCAGCCGCATGCAAAGGGTCATGAGAGCTAACAGGGAAGGAAGGGCTCTGCCCACCAGGAGCTGACAGTCTACTGGGGAGGAAAGACAGGAGACAGGAAGACATGGAGGATGGCATGGCATGGGATACTGAACTGCGGGAAGCAGAAGCAACACTCTGCAGGAGCCCCCCGTGTTGTGGGGTATTAGTGTGTGTTACAGCGAAAAAGAGTTCTGTGATCAAACACAATTGAGAAAGCGGTTTCTTCTCTGCAGGACTTCTCAGAGCCTTGGATCTAGTTGTATGAATAGTGAAACCGTAAGGGGAAGGAATTCTGTGCTTCCCAAATGGCTTTGATCACAGAGCCTTTACTTTCCAGAGTATACAGCAGGACCAGGGTCCCCTGGCACAAATTTGGGGAACCCTCTGCCCCCATCGCCCTCTGTACCCACCTCGTGTGCCACACACCTAGACCCCTGCAGCTGCCTGGATATCCTGGTGTCTGGGAAGGCACCTTTGCCCCCTCCGGACCGTCGGCGTGGGTGGCAGGTGGTGGCAGAGGGGCTTACCTAGGCTGGGGTGGCTGTCTCAGCCCTCATCCTCACCCACCTTGTCTCCTAGGCCTGCCTGGCCCTTCTCCCGTGCTGCAACCGAGGTACGGGCCAGCATCAGCAGGGGTGGTGGGCTTCTGCCCGCTCTTTCTTCCAGCTGGGGGGAGGGGAAGCGGGGGCCGAGTCTGGAACAGAGGCGGGAGGCCCCGGGGTCCCACCTGCAGGGGTGTGGTGGGGAAGGTCTAGGGAGCGGCCCAGTGAGAGGACCCTGTCCCGCAGGCCACATGGTGGGCTTCAAGGAAGACCACTACATGCTGCGCGAGAACCTGATGGCCTCGGATCACCTGGACACGCCCATGCTGCGCAGCGGGAACCTCAAGGGGCGTGACATGGTCCGCTGGAAGATCACCAACAACGTGCAGCGGCCTGGCTTTGCCTCGCATGCTGCTGGCATCAACCCCACGGAGCTGGGTGAGGCCCGGGGCTGGGCACCGCAGGTCTTGGTGCTGCCCTCGGGGCCCGGGGCATGTTCACCGCTGCTCCCGGGTCCGGGATCACACCATTCCTATTTTCTCTGGGTACTGGGTGCAGGCACAGGCCTGGCTGCCTTCTCTCCTCCCTGACGGTGCTATAAGCCTCAGGTGCTCCCCTATCCAAGCATGGCTCCTGGACGGGGCTTCTGCGGTGCCCACTGTGCAGGGGGCTGATGACACCCCTCCCTGCCTGCCCCTAGCGCCCTACGGGCTGTCCCTGCGCCTTGCCCGCCTTTGCACCGAGAACCTACTGAAGCCTGGCACCCGAGAATGTGGCCAGCTGCGCCAGGAAGTGGAGGAGAACGTAAGGGCCAGAGAAGCCGGTCCCAGGCGGCTGGCATCTCCGGGCTGGGTGTGAGCCAGGTGGCGGGAGAGCGGAGGGAAGCAGCTGGGGAACCTGGATTTTTCCGGGCAGGAAAAAGGGACTCCTTGGACATGTGCCTGGCCTGGGATCATCCTGGGATCTGTTCCCTGTACATGCTTCCAGAAGGGTAGAGGCAATGTGCGTGCCCATGGCCACGCCCCCAGCCCAGCCCGAGAGGTCCTCTGGGCCTGGATGGCTCTGGGTGGAGAGGCTCCCCCAGGGCCCGAGCCTCACAGCCCTCCCTTGCCTGGCAGCTGAACGAGGTGTACAGGCATATCACAGGCGCGCAGAAGCTCCAGCAGACCAAGTTCCGGTGGGTCCTGGGTGCCCGGGGTTGGGTGAGGGTGCTGCCCGTATAGCCAACGCCACGGGATCTCCCCCAGGCAGATCGTGCCTCCACCCCAGGGACCACCTGGCTCACGTTCCCCACTTTGTCCTCCACAGGCAGCAGCCCAATGCCGGGAAAAAGTGAGTCGAAGACACACAGGTGGGGTAGTACCAGCCCCAAGTACCTGCCCCCTCGGCCCCCTCCCCCACCCCAATCTCCATCTCCATCTCCATCCCACTGGAAAGGAGGGCTGTCTGTGTCTGTCCTTGGGCAGGACCTTCATTGAGCAAATACCAGTATGAAGCCCTCACCAAAAGCCAGCCCCGGTACTAGAACAGGAAAACCACGGGGAACCAAGCAGACCCAGTCTTTGCCCTCGTGCCGGCGCTAGCCCCCTACCTAGTACCTGGGACAGCCCGGTGCCCAGCTGCAGCCCTCCTCCGACGCCAAAGGCCTTGATCCTGGAGGCACCGCTGGGTGCCAAGAAGATGGTCCAGTGGGTGACACACCTCCTTCCCAGTTCCTACCCCGAGTCCCAGCCCCCCCAGGGGAAGAGGGGGTGGGTGGGAACAGCATGCAGAGAGGACAGAACTGCGCAGTAACAGAATACAGCTCTCACTGAGCACATCACCCTCAGTAAGAACCATTTAGACCAGCATTTTGAGTGCTTACGACGGGCCAGGCCTTGTTCTAAGGGTTTCATGTGTGTGGTTACCTTATCCAAGTAGGTACCGTTGCTATTCCCATTTTATAGTTGAGGAAACTGAGAATCAGAGAGCTTAAGTAACTTGCCCAAGGTTACCTAGCTGTTAAGATATAGAGCCAGGATTTGAACCCAGGCAGTCTGGCTTCAGGGCCTATACCCTGCACATCTTTGCTGTCCTGACTCTACCTTTGCTTCACCAGCCCCTCTTGGTGAGGTGGGTGGGAGTAGTAGCCTCATTTCACAGATGAGGATGCTGAGGCTGCAGGGTGAGGTGGTGGGACCAGCGTGGGCCTCTAGGACTGTCTGGTTCTGATGACTGCTTTTTGCTGCCTGCAATCTTGTCCCCTGATGGAGAGAGGACAGGTAGGTGGGGCGGGACAAGTGCCAGCCTCCTGGCCAGTCTGACACCTCCCCACCCAACCCCGCCCCCAGGCAGGACCACACCATTGTGGACACGGTGCTGATGGCGCCCCGCTCGGCCAAGCAGGCCCTGCTGAAGCTGACGGAGAAGCATGTGCAGCAGGGGGCCTTCCATGAGCTCAAGGTGGCCCCTGGCTACTACACCCTCACTGCAGACCAGGGTAGGTGGGCAGGCCCCCTGTGCCCCTCCCTCTCACCTCGCACCCCTTTGCGGCCCCCTGATCCCCATCTGACGGCTCCCCACCACCCGCCCAGACGCCCGGGGCATGGTGGAGTTCCAGGAGGGCGTGGAGCTGGTGGACGTGCGGGTGCCTCTCTTCATCCGGCCTGAGGACGATGACGAGAAGCAGCTGCTGGTGGAGGCCATCGACGTGCCCGTGGGCACTGCCACCCTCGGCCGCCGCCTGGTCAACGTCACCATCCTCAAGGAGCAAGGTCGGTCAGGGTGGGAGGAACAGGGGGGCCAAAAGGGGGCCTCTGGGGTCCCTTGTTCCTCCTCGAATCCAAGTGGAAGTGGGGCCTGGCCATGTGGCCTAGGCAAGTGACTTAACCTCTGAGCCTTGGTTTCTCCATCTGTAAAATGGGTATCAGGCTCTTGTGAGGAGTGTGTGGCTGTACATCTCTGCACAGTGCCTGGTAGTAGGCACTCAGTGTGGGAGCTTCTCTTATAATCACCAGAGGGTGCTATGTCCTCCTGGAGCCATTGCATATCCCTCTCCTTGTTCTTCCCCTATGGCCTTAGAACTGGGGAGGCTGAATGGGGCCCCCCTAGGATGGCAGGGCATGGGAGCAGGAAGGGGACTGGGGCCTGCCTCTGCTCAAGCCTATCTAGTGGGGTGAGCAAGGCGTCACCCCACTGTCACCCACGGTGCCTTCCCTGCTAGTTCCTCGGGGAACCTGGACTTGTTGATAACCATCTTTCCGGCGCCCGGAGGGTCTGTTCTGGTCCCTGACCCCTCCTCCCCACCTGCTCCAGGACCCCAGGACTTAGGCCTACTCTGGCCCAGCTCTCAGTCTCAGCTCTCATGTCTGGTCTTGCCCCTGCCCGGCCTCCTTTCTCTGCCCTGACCCTTCCAAGATGTTAGCTGGACACTGTTCCAGCCTTGTCAACTTTTCCTGGAAGACTCTTCCAGCCCCTTCCTCTGTCCTTCCCCAGAGAGGGGTGACAAGCAGACTCCCGGAGTCTGGGCCGGGCTGGGCCAGAGGGAGGGTGGGGGGAGCTGAGAGGGGACTGTGGCCAAGACCCCTGACCGGTGCCTGGCTCCTTGCAGCCAGCGGGATCGTGTCCTTTGAGCAGCCTGAGTACTTGGTCAGCCGCGGGGAGCACGTGGCCCGCATCCCCATCATCCGGCGTATCCTGGACAACGGCAAGTCCCAGGTCTCCTACTGCACGCAGGACAACACAGCGCAGGGCAACCGGGTGAGTCTCCACCACGGGGTCAAGGGCACATCCCAAGGGCCCGGTGGGAGCAGGACACGGCAGCCACCTGAGTCTCTGGATGCTGGTGGTGCCGCTGGCTGGCCTCCCAAGGACATGTCCACCTGCCCGGCCACCCTGCAGCAGGGGTGTCTTGCGCACCAGAAGTGCCAGTGACGCCCTGAGTAAGGTCTCATCATGTCCAGACCATCCATGTCCCCCTCCCAACATCCCAGGATCCACCAGGACAGCCAAACTCTCCACAGAGAAATAGACACCTCCGTCTACCCCTGTCCAGGGACTCTGGGCTTCTTGGCGTGGGATCACAGACCCTATGTCCCTGGGCTGTCATTGCCGGGCAGGCCCTCTCTGGGCCGTGCCACAGGAGCAGCCCTTCAGGGCAGGGAGGGCCGTGTGGTAGGGCAGTGTCCCCTTTATCGCTGGGCCCCAGTCTCAGGAAACTGCCAAATCCAGGTGGTGGATGTGCTTGGTTTGGCTTACAGGTCTGTTTGTTTTTCTAAATTTATTACCAACCTTTTATTTTATTTTTCATTTTTTTTGGCCGCATGGCAGTGAAAGTTCAGAGTCCTAACCACTGGACCGTCAGAGAATTCCCTATTACCAACGTTTTTTTAAACTAATTTTTATTGGCGTATAGTTGATTTACAATGCCGTGTTAGTTTCTGCTGTGCAGCAAAGTGAATCAGTTATACATATACATATATCCACTCTTTTTTAGACTTTGTTCCCATATAGGTCATTACAGAGTATTGAGTAGAGTTCCCTGTGCTATACCGTAGGTTCCTATTAAGTTATCCAGTTTATACCTATTACCAACATTTTAAAACTAAGAATATTCACATCAAAACTTCACTCAAAAAGTAATAAAGTCTAGTCTCACCGGCCCACAGCCCACCTGGCAATCTGGGAGCAGGCGTGCGCTCACAAGATCCCGACACTCGCCCTGTTCTTTTTTTTTATCGGTAGGAACAGTTCTCATTACTGCTCCAGTGCTCCCCATAAAAACTCCAAAGAGGAATTTGTACGCCCATAACTTTTCACTGAATATGCCATATTATAGAGGCTCTGGCTATCCCGTTATGCTTTTCTAAAGATCCTTTGGTATTGAACTATTTTTAAAAACATTTTATTTCTCAACTTTTTGTTTTGAAAAGCTTCAGCCTACAGGAAAATGGAAAGACTAACAAAATCAGCACCCACTTACTCTTTACGTAGATTCACCTTTCTTTCTTTCTCTCTTTCAATATAGATGTATACATGCATGTGTGTGTGTGTGTATATATATATGTATTTATAGCTCTATAACTGTAGAGAGAAAGGGAGAGAGAGTGTGTCTGGTTTACTTTTGTTGGCCGAACTATTCAAGGTAAGTTGTAGACATCATATAGACCCTAAACCCTTCTGTAGGTGCCAGCTAAGAACAAGGGCACTCTACATGACTACGACAGAATTACCTAACTTAAGAAACGTCACATTGTCCTCATAACTAATAATTAGTCCATATTCGGATCCCCCCGTGTTCACATGTCCCAGTAATGTCCTCTATAGCTTTTTCCCCCCAATCCAGGAACCAGTCAAGGGTATGGCATTGCATTTTGTTGTCATGTGTCTTTAGTCTCCTTTAATCTAGAATAATTCCCCGGCTTTGTCTTTTGTCGCCTGGACATTTTTGAAGCATCCCCCCCCCAGGTCAGTTGTCTTGCGGGCGACTCCTGCTTTTCTTTCTGGGTTTTTGTAGCGTTTGAGTTTGTCCCTCTGTGCACAGCGGGGCTGGCTAGCTGTGCCTGGAATTGAATGTGAGTTTGCAGTGCCACCTAGTGGCGTCATGTGACGGGCGCTCAGGAAAGCTCTGGGGCATTGGGGGGAAAAAAAAAAAGCTGGAGATGTTGGAAGCACCCCACCCGGGAGGCAGGGCCTGGTGGCTGGTGGGATCCAGACTTCAGAGCCCCAGTGCGGGAAACAGTTCCTCCCTCCCTGTCTGGGGCCTGCAAATCTCAGCTCCCCCGGCTGAGTGCCTGCCTGTATGGGACCCTCCATATCTGCATCCCTGTCTCTGTGCCTTGGTTCAAATCCCGGTTCCACCACAACTACCTGTGTGAACTTGGGCAAGTTTCTTCACCGCTGTGTGCCTCAGTTTCCTCATCTGTATAATGGGGACAATAATATCTCTACCTCACACTGCCCTGAGGAGTAAACGAGCTAATATTTGTAATGTGCTTGATGCACAAGAGGTGTTGTAGAAACATGAGCCATTCCGTGTCCACGTGGGACAGTCTGTGTGTGAGGGTCTCTGCATTATCTGCGAGGTTGGGGTGGGGTGTGTGGCCGTTACTCATTCTCCCAGGCCTGGTCTGACCCTGACCCCTTCCCACTCCCAGGACTACATCCCCACAGAGGGCGAACTGCTGTTCCAACCTGGGGAGACCTGGAAGGAGCTGCAGGTGAAGGTCCTGGAGCTGCAGGAGATGGACTCCCTCCTGCGGGGCTGCCAGACCCGCCGCTTCTACATCCAACTCAGCAACCCCAAGTTTGGGGCCCGCCTGGGCCAGCCCCAGTCTGCCACTGTCATCATTGGGGACAGAGGTAGGCAGAGTCTGGAGTCAGCTTAAGCAGGGCTGGGGGCTTCTTGACAGTCTTAGCAGGTAAAAATACAGGACGCTCGGTTAAATCTGAATCTCAGATAAGTAACAACCACATCTGTAGTATAAGTATATCCCGTGCACTATTTGGGATGTACTTATCCTAAAAAAGTGTTTGTTGTTTATCTAAAATTTAACTAGGTATCCTGCCTTTATCTGGCAACCCTCCTCTCCATCAGAGAGGCCGGGGTCATGCGGCCACCGGCCTGCTGCTGGCTGTGAATCCCACCACTCAGGGTCTTAGCCCTTTGACTTCTGTCTTAATTCCAGCTAAAATGCCTGTGTTCCCAGAAGGGGTGAAGCAGTTCTTATGGGTCCTGAGAACTGTATAGTGGGGTCTGTGAGCCCACCCGGAGAGGAGGCTTGCCGAGAAGATGGGGCAGGAGGAGGAGTCTTGGGGTACAGGAGTGATAGCGTTGGGAGGAGCCGGATGTTCTCACGTGGGACACACCCTTGGCTGCCAAAGGGAGAGAGAGCGCAAACTCCTTCCTCCTCCTCATCCCTCCAGAGACCCTCCTGGGCCCCCCCAAGTTTGGCAGGATGCCTTGTGCTTTACTAATGGGGGCACCAGCCCTCTAGAGACCCCCTTTGGCAGGTCTCAGTTGAGGCGGGGCGGGGAAGGAGCGTTGGTGTTTAACTGGGCTTCTGGCGCCCCCTGGCGGCGACGGTGGGTTCCTGCCCCCCTCAAAGCAGCGGGGTGTCTCAGCTGGCTGCCCTGCCCTGGCTTGACCCACTACAGATGAACTGGACGGGAACTTAATGGGCCAGACCCTGTCATCACTCCCACTCCCCCGGGGTGACCTGGGTGCCCCACAGAACCCCAATGCCAAGGCCACCGGGTCCCGGAAGATCCACTTCAACTGGCTGCCCCCTCCTGGCAAGCCAACAGGGTACCGGGTAAGGTGGGGGGGCGATGAGGGTGGTGGATGGGGAGGCTGGGCACATAGTGGGGAGGTGGGCCCCCCGGGGGCACAGGGCCCTTGAGGGAGAGGAGAGGGCATGCTTGGCCTCAGTGGACGGGGGAACCCCCATCTGTGCCCCGGGGGAGAAGCAAGTTCCTGGACTGTGGCCCCACCAGCCCAGAAACACCTCTGCTCTGCCCCAGCCCTGCTGTGTGAAGCTGGCAGGTCACTCGGTCCCTCCGTGTCTGTGCGCAAAGGGGGTAACAAGGGCAGGGGCTCAGTGGAGGGACGATCAGCTTTGCCAGCTGCTCCCCACTGACCAGCCCTGCCCCGGGGGCAGGTGAAGTACTGGATCCAGGGTGACTCTGAGTCCGAAGCCCACCTCCTCGACAGTAAGGTGCCCTCGGTGGAGCTCACCAACCTGTACCCGTATTGCGACTACGAGATGAAGGTGTGCGCCTACGGCGCGCAGGGCGAGGGCCCCTACAGCTCCCTGGTGTCGTGTCGCACTCACCCGGAAGGTGAGGCCTCGCCTGAACGTCCATCCACCTGTCTGCCCCCCAGCTACCCTGACGCCAGCGTGCCCAGCCCTGTCCCCCGACCCCCTAGAACTCTGCCCCCTCTCTGCGGCTGACAGCTCTCTTCCTGCATCCCCTCCCCCTCCAGTTCCCAGCGAGCCGGGGCGTCTGGCCTTCAATGTCGTCTCCTCCACCGTGACCCAGCTGAGCTGGGCTGAGCCGGCCGAGACCAATGGCGAGATCACAGCCTATGAAGTCTGCTATGGCCTGGTCAACGAGGACAACCGTAAGGACCTGGACCTCTCCTTCTGCCCCCAGGGCGGGGGCAGACAGTGGGAGGAGGTCCCAGCGTCCTGGTCAGTGGATGAGCCCATGTATGTCTGATTGCCTGGGGCATCGTTAGGTTTGTGGCCAGGTTTGGGCTGAGTTGCATTCCAAAGCCAGGCCCAGAAGCTCCCAGCGCAGGTAGGGATGGAGGGCCTGAGATTATATATGTGCAGTGGGGTCACAGGTCCAGGGCCGCCTGCCCACGCAGGTAACTGGAATGGCTCAATTCTACACGGTTCTCTTAGGGCCAGAGTAGAGTTGACAGATTTAGCAAATAAGAGCAGAGGACGCCCTGAACTTCAAATAGACAATTTTTCTAGTACATTTCATGCAATATTTTATCTGGCAGCCCTAGGCCAAAGCACCTGGCAGAACTGTTATTTTTCTCCCAGTCCTGGAAAGGGGAGGGACCACCCCTGCCAGTTGTCAGGATGAGAAACTATTTGAGGGAACTTGGTCCCACCTCTCGCCTGGTGCAGGGCCCTCCTCCTTGCGCTCTCACCTCTGTTTGGCCCATCTCAGGGATGGAGAGCTTACCACCCCCAGATAGGACCCGTGGACCCTAAAGTGAGTCAGGCTTAGCACCCCCAGGGTGGCCCAACAGGGCAGAGGGCAGCAGGATTGTTCTGGGCCTCAGGCTCCTTGCTCTTTACTAGCCTGGCTGACCAAGCACAACCTTCTCAGCAGCTGCATCACATCCTGGGCTCATTCTGAGTTTACAACACCTGGTCTACCCATGGACCACTGTCAGGAAGTGTTTTCTGACCCAGCCTTTAATCCCAGGGATGACTGATGGTTTCAGCCCACGGCCTTAGCCTGCTGAGGCCTCCGCTGTGTCACGAATGTGTGAGGCAGGCCCAAGGGCATCAGCAACTTTGGGGTGGCCCCCTTCCCTTCTCCCCCTGGTGGACAGAGATGAGAGAGGGCAGTTAGAGACCTCCCCCGGCTGACAGCCCAACATCAGCCAATTCTTGGAGCACAGCTGTTTACTTATCAAACAGCATCAAGGGACTTCCCTGGTGGTCCAGTGGTTAAGAATCCATGCTTCCACTGCAGGGGGCACGGGTTCGATCCCTGGTTGGGGAATTAAGATTCCGCGTGCCACGCGGTGGGGCCCACAAACAAACAGCATCAAGCTTAGCAGATGTTGTTTTTCCAGAGCCCTCCTTTGGACCCCTTGGAAACTGGGACATGTTCTGGTCTCCCAGACGTCTTCCAACATAGAGGGCCCCATCTTGTCACATGGGGGCCTAGGTACCGTAACTTGCTCAGAGCAGCCTGGGGTCTCTTCCTCCTCTCTCCCAGGGCTTGCGTCCACCCTTCTAGGTGTGGCGGAGGAGAGCTGCTTCCCCTCTGCTCTCGCCCTTAGCTCTCACAAGCCTCAGCCTCACCTCAGGTGCAGGTTCAGGCCTGCCTCTCTCCTCCCGTCCTTGCCCAGGTGACCAGGGCAGCCATGCATTTGGGGTTTGGTTGTGGACGGTGAGGCACAGGTGGTGAGGGCGCCCAAGCCTCTGGAGCCAGCGCCACACAGACGCACCTGGACGCAGGACCCTTTACCAATTGGTAGAGGTGACAGTGGGGCCGACTTGAGTCTAGTCTGTCTCTGCCACTTAACTTAGCAATGAGCCGCATGGAGCCTTCTCTAAGCCAGTCACACCCAGGTTCTCAGGGCTTGGCGTGCAGCTGGGCTTCAAAAGTCGCTTGCTCCCTGACTCGTTCCCCAAACTCCTGGGTGCAGTTCAGGGGCTGTGCAACAGTCCTGGTGCATCAGAGGCAGGGACCAGGCCAGAAGCCGGATGAGCCCTCTGAAGCTCTCTCCCTGTCCCAGGACCCATCGGGCCCATGAAGAAGGTGCTGGTGGACAGCCCCAAGAAGAGGACGCTGCTCATTGAGAACCTGCGGGAGTCCCAGCCGTACCGCTACACGGTCAAGGCTCGCAACGGGGCGGGCTGGGGGCCTGAGCGGGAGGCCATCATCAACCTGGCCACCCAGCCCAAGCGGCCCATGTCCAGTGAGTGGCGGGTGGGTGGGAGGCACGGGGCGGGCAGGAGGCCGAGGCTGGGGCCCTGGCTCACCGGCTCCCGCCCTGCAGTCCCTATCATCCCGGACATCCCCATCGTGGACGCCCAGGGCGGAGAAGACTACGAACACTTCCTCATGTACAGCGATGACGTGCTCCGCTCGCCGACAGGCAGCCAGAGGCCCAGCGTCTCTGATGACGCCGGTGAGTGGGCCTGGGATGCCTGCGAGGAAGGTGGGCGTCCTGGGCAGAGGGTGGGGCTGTCACTGGTGTCCAGAGAGAGCCAAGGGGCCAGGGAGCACTGGGCATGAAGGTCACGCCGGAAGTCCCCTCTCAGCCCCAGACGAGCGTCTACAAAGCCGACCCTTTGGCAGGCACCACACTGGCTCTGGATACAGAGGGGACAAAGCGGACGTGGCCCAAGCGAATCGTGTGCACGTCTGTGTGTGAGGACAGGCAGACAGACATGTGCTTGGGGCACATGCCCACAGGCTCGTGCACACGGGACTGGAAACACAGTTTTGAGACTGGAGCCAGCAGTGCCATGGAATCAGGCCACCTCCCAGGGACAGGGCTGTGTGGGAGGAGGCAGGCCTGGCTCTGGGGCCCACAAAGCAGTGTCTCCCCACGCTGGCCCTGTTCCTCCTCCTTCCTTGATCCCTGCACAGTGTGATGCAAAGAGCCCTCGACTGGGACCCTTGGGGACGCAGTTTTAGCTCTGGCTCCACTGCAGGAATTCAGATGCATCACCCTCTCTCTCTGCCTGTTTTCTGATCTGTGAAACGGGACGCCAATCACACGCTACCGTTAGTGAAAATCCTTCAGGATTTGTATTTTCTTCCATCCTTGCCGCTACCAGGCCTCCACGGTGTCAAGCTTGGGTTGAAGGAACCCAAGCCCAAGGGTCTTGAGAGTTTTGAGGGTCTGAAGTAAAGAGCAGCTGGTGCGAATCAGGTGCCCCAGCTCAGCTGCACTACGCTTGTCTGCCTGTGACGCGCTCTGGCTGCTGGAACGGCCCCTGGGAGGCCGGCAGGGGAGAGCTCACTCCCTCCGTTATCCAGACGGGCTAAACAGGCTCAGAGCAGGGAGCCGTCACAGCTGGCGACAGAGCCCAGGCTCTGGTCCGGGGTCTCCCCTCGCCAGCTGCAGCCCGGGCCGCCCTCTTGCACCTCTCGGGCGAGGGCTTCGCCGGCCACCGGGCTCCCCGGCACACACCCGCGCACACCCGGATCCCAGAGAGCCAGAGGACGGGCTCACGTCACGGCGCCGCCCGCCTCCTCCCCCAGCCCCTCTGCGCAGCCGCCCGCGCCCCCCCGGCGGTGCCAATGCGGCCCTTCGTTGTTCCCAAGGCGGCAGCGGCTGGAAGTTCGAGCCCCTGCTGGGGGCGGAGCTGGACCTGCGGCGCGTCACGTGGCGGCTGCCCCCGGAGCTCATCCCGCGCCCGTCGGCCAGCAGCCGGCGCTCCTCCGACTCCGCCGAGCCGCCCCGCGGGCCCCTGGACGACGGCGCCGCCGATGGGGGCGCGCGGGGCACCGGCGGGGAGGGAGGTGACCGGCCTGCGCTGACCCGCACCCACCTAGGCTCGCTGGTTTGCTGCCTCGGGGCTCCAGCCAGAGCCCACCGCGGCCAGGCTGCCCGGCTGCCACCCCAGAGCCAAGGGACCCCAGGGCAGGCGCCGGGGCTCTCCCCAAAGCTGCACTGCCCCCAAACTTCCAAGTCTGTTGTGTCCAGGGCAGGCCCTGGTGCCCAAGGAGACCCCTCAGAGGCCTCAGGGGACCCAAGGGCAGGCGTTTGGGCTCTCCCCAGGGCAGGGCCAACTGCAGGGGCAGTGAGTCCTCGGCTGAGGTCAGCGGCCGTCCATAGGGGCGTCCTGCCAGCCCACAGGACCTGAGCTGCAGACGCCTAGGGGGCCCTTGGACTCCTCCAAGGACCTCTGTCCCTGGCGGGCCAAGGGAAGCAGGTTGTTTTTATGCCAAGGGCCCGCAGAGGGTAGGTAATCCAGGGAATTCCCAGGGCCGCAGCCTGCCCCGAGGGGCTCCAGGTCTGGTGCGGCCCGTCCGGTGACCCTGCTCTACCCCACAGAGCACCTGGTGAACGGGAGGATGGACTTTGCCTTCCCGGGCAGCGCCAACTCCCTGCACAGGACGACTGTGAGCAACGCTGCCTACGGCGCCCACCGGAGCCCCCACCGGAGCCCCCACCTGCCCCACCGCGTGCTGAGCACGTCCTCCACCCTCTCGCGGGACTACCACTCGCTGACCCGCACGGAGCCCTCGCGCTCGGGCACGCTGCCCAGGGACTACTCGACCCTCACCTCCCTCTCCTCCCAGAGTGAGTGCCCGCCAACCGCCACTGCTCTCCCCCCGATCCTTCCTCTCTTCCAGCTCCTGGAGGCTCGGGCTGCTGGCCTGCCGTCTCCCTCCTGCCCATCCTCTGACGTGCACGCTTCCCGCCCTCTCACTCTTGTTTTGTCCTGCCCTAGGCCTCCCTCCCATCTGGGAACACGGGAGGAGCAGGCTTCCGCTGTCCTGGGCCCTGGGGTCCTGGAGTCGGGCTCAGATGAAGGGGGTCCCCCACTTCGGGGACTCAAGAGACTCTATAATCCTGGCTGGGCAGCCAGCAGCACCCTCTTGGGGCCCAGGTAGTACAGGGGTGGCCATCCTGTGCCTCCACAGCTGTCCTGCTCCATCTGTCACCCATCCACCCACCACCGCCACTGCCCGTGCCACCTTACCCTCCATTCCATCCACATCAGCGCTGGTGCCTAACGCAGCTTCTGTCCTCTGGGGGTGCTGGGCTGGGGCAGGAGAGGGGCCAGGCCAGCTGAGGAGGGTGGGGGCCGGCTGCCTCACGGGCTCACCCCCTCTCGGCACAGGCAGGGCCCGCACCCGCTCTGAGGACGTTCAGGAGGTGCTGGGTGGCCTGGACAGGGTGTTGCAGGGTGAGTGGGCCACCCGGCCGGCGGTCAGTGCAGGCGCCACAGCTGAGGGCGGTCAGGGCTAGAACTAGGACTCCTGCCCAGACACCCCCGACACCCCCGACACCGGCTGACTGTGGCCTCCTGTCTCCAGGCTCCCGCTTGGCTGCAGGTGTGCCCAACACACCCACCCGCCTGGTGTTCTCAGCCCTGGGACCCACGTCTCTGAAAGTAAGCTGGCAGGAGCCGCAGTGTGAGCGGGTGCTGCAGGGCTACAGCGTGGAGTACCAGCTGCTGAATGGCGGTGAGGCACGGCTGCTGTCGGGCTGACACACGGGGACACCCGACTGTCAGGAATCCACCCAAGTCCCTTGAACACGAATGCTCCCCCCACCACGCCACCTTTCTGAGAGAGTCTCTCTCTTCTAAGACCCCCCACGCCACCTTTCGCTGCCTCCTCTGATGAGTCCTCATCCGTCTCCCTAGGCCTCTCTCCAGATCATTCCCGCTGCTAGGTTTTACCTAACAAGGCCTCACCGGCCTAGGGACCCAGGGCCTCTGCTGGCCTATGAGATGCCTTTCCGGGAGTCCGGAAGTGGCACTCCCGTGGGCAGACACACTCGCGGCAGCGTGACCTGGGCCCGTAAACAGCCAACATACACAGATGGGATTTCAGGTTCCACTCATCCCTTGTATAGCGTACAACCGACCAACCAGCCATACTATACAAGGCTGACCCCACCCGTACCCAAGCCGCAGCTACTGCTGGGTGGGTGGCGGCTAGGTCTGGACAGTAGCCTAGGGAAGGGGTGGGGCCAGGCCGGGGATAGGAATAAGGGATAATGCTGCTCTGCTACCTGCCGCCATCCCCACCCAGGTGAGCTGCGTCAGCTTAACATCCCCAACCCCAGCCAGACTTCGGTGGTGCTGGAAGACCTCCTGCCCAACCACTCCTACGTGTTCCGCGTGCGGGCCCAGAGCCAGGAAGGCTGGGGCCCAGAGCGCGAGGGTGTCATCACCATCGAGTCACAGGTGCACCCACAGAGCCCACTTTGCCCCCTACCGGGTGAGTTGCCCCCCCCCCACACTGACAGTTGCCCCCCAATCTTGTACCCACAAACCCACCCACCCACCGACACCCTTCCTCTGCTGTCCTCAGGCTCTGCCTTCACTTTGAGCACGCCCAGTGCCCCGGGCCCACTGGTGTTTACTGCCCTGAGCCCAGACTCTCTGCAGTTGAGCTGGGAGCGGCCGCGCAGGCCTGATGGCGACATCCTCGGCTACCTGGTGACTTGCGAGATGGCCCACGGAGGAGGTGCTGCCCGCCCCAGGGTCAGGGGGGCCAGGGGAAGGGTGGAGAGGGAGCCACCGAGGCTAAAGGCATCTTCCCTGCCCAGGGCCAGCCACCACGTTCCTGGTGGATGGCGACAGCCCCGAGAGCCGGCTGACCGTGCCAGGCCTCAGCGAGAACGTGCCCTACAAGTTCAAGGTGCAGGCCAAGACCACCCAAGGTTTCGGGCCGGAGCGTGAGGGTATCATCACCATCGAGTCCCAGGATGGAGGTAGGCTGCTTCACCCCTTCTTCACCCGCACCCCTCCTCTGGCCACGCCTTCTCCTGGCACCACCCTCTGACTGGCCCCTCTGCCCACTCTAGGCCCCTTCCCACAGCTGGGCAGCCACTCGGGGCTCTTCCAGCACCCAATGCCAGGAGAGTACAGCATCACCACCACCCACTCCAGCACCACTGAGCCCGTCCTACTGGGTGAGTTGCCCGGCGGGGGCTCCCGGCTCTCCCGGGGGAGCACAGCGCTAACAGAGGGAAGGGGGTTGGGGACCCAGGTGGACCCTTCAACACCTCTTCCCCTGCAGACGGATTGACCCTGGGGTCCCAACACTTGGAAGCCCATGGCTCCCTCACCCGGCACGTGACCCAGGAGTTTGTGAGCCGGACACTGAGCACTAGTGGAACCCTCAGCACCCACGTGGACCGACAGTTCTTTCAGACCTGAGCCCCCGACCCCCACCTCCTCTCCCTGGCGCTGCCTCAGCTGCTCCATCCTTGGACCCCTGGCGGCCAGCCCACCCGCATGCCGATCACAGGGCTGGTGCCTCTGGCCACAGAGCAGGGGGTAGAGGTGTCCTCTGGGAGGCATGAGGTGGTTCCGGAAGGCCCTTCGGCTGCCCTCCTACCCTGGGCCCAAGCCCATTCGTAACCAAAGAGCTAGGACCAGCACGACAAGGTCCCAGCTTTGTTCTGCACTTAATAAAAGATTTTGCTGCCGCTTGGCTCTGCCCTGTCCATGTTTCTGGGGCCTGCCCAGAGCAGGGGAGCAGTTCTTATACCCACCTTTCTCTGATGCCCAAGCACACATCCACCTCTGGAGACAGGGAGGTATCAGAGCCAGAGGTAATACAAGTTTATTGAGCACCCAGGTTGGAGGGCAGGCCTGCCGTGGGCCGGCCTGGGAGGGCCTCACAAGCACAGCACCTGGGCGCCGTCGGCCGCCTGGGAAAGGTAGAAGGTGGCGGTCCCGCTGTACTGCCCCTGTAGGAGGGACGGGTGGGGTGGGGTCTGAGCACAGCACGGCCCTGGGAACCCATCTCTCCTGCTCCCCCCAGTCTCTGGCACCTGCCCACCTGGATGTGCTGCATCGCTAGGGAAGCGGCGGAGGCCTCCAGCAGGGTCACCGTGCAGCCACCGAAGCCGCCGCCTGTCATGCGGCTGCCATAAACCCCGGGCGCAGAGAGCGCAGCCTCCACCAGCTGATCCAGCTCGGGGCAGCTCACCTCGTAGTCATCCCTGCAGAGAGGACATGGGGGGAGGCGGGAGGCCTTGAACCGGCCCCATCCGGCACAGGGGACAGCCTGTGACCAGGAGGTGCTGGGCACCCGGGGATCTCACCTGAGCGAGTGGTGACTCTCCACCATGAGGCGGCCGAAGGCTCTGTAGTCGCCGCGGCTCAGGGCGGCTGCTGCCTGGGCTGTGCGCTGGATCTCGCCCACCACGTGCCGCGCCCGCCGGAAGGCCTCCCCGCTCATCAGCTCCCTGCCAGCTGGGGCGGAAAAGGAGTCAGCAGACCCACCATCCACCGCCTCTGGGCCCCTGTGGACGTGGAGGAGGGGCACGATGGCTCCAGGGCGCTGGCGGGGGGCGGGGGCGGGGGCGGGGGCATCTCCAGTCTGAGACCTGGTTCTGACCAAGCTGTGGGGAGAACCTCGGGTTGGCGACCAAGGTCTCAGGGCCTCCCTTCCTCGACTATAAAAGGGGACCCCCGCCTCATTTGGAGCGCAGGGAAGACTGAGTGAGCAGACACGTGGAGTGCTCCCAGCAGGGTGCCTGGCACACAGTGGGTACTCGCTAAACGGCAGTTTGAGCCCCAGACTCTTGGTGCTTCCATGGCGAGTGGGACACAATGCTGCCTTCAAGAGGCCAAGACAGAACAGGAAGGAAAAGTCCTGCTGGTGTTTTTGCTAGAGTTCACAGCGAAGCCTCCGAGGGCCAGGGCTCCAGGGTTGGGGTACAGACCAGGTAGGTCTGCCTGGGGCACCCCAGGGAACCAGCAAGCTGTCCCACTGGCTAACGCGGAAGCGGGCAGAGCAAGCTGAGTTGCTAATGGCAGCCCTGAGCACTTAGGACTTTACAACTTAATTCTGGGTGCCAGAGAGGTTTTTGGAGCAGGGGAGGGATGGAGCTGAGCTCTAGCTGACGAAAGTGACTGCCTTGCGCAGGGGGCCCTGCTGGGAGAAGCCGGGGCCAGGAGATGGCAGCTGTTAAAACAGTCCAAGACCAAGAGAGAGGCCGGGTGTGGGGGGAAGGAAAGGAGGGCAGGGAGGACTCAGAGTCCTGAAGTTTCAGAGAGCAGCGACAAGGGGGAGGAAATAACAGAAAAGGAGACGTCAAAAGGAGAGGCGTCCAGAGGAAGGCGGAGTTCTGTCAGGGTCAGGTGAGGGCTGCAGGACCCCAATGGGGGGCTGCAGGCTCCCATCTGAGTCCTCAGTGGTGCAGCAGTGGCTGGCGCTCCGTGCTGGGGACAAAGCCTGGGCAGAGAAACGGGACTGTGACCAAGCAGATCTGGCGATGAGAGGGCAGGGAGGGCAACCCCCAGGTTTCTGTGGGGAACCCCCGGGAGAGCTGTCATGGCGGGTGGCCTCGGAGACGGGTGGGCATATTCAGAGGATTTAGAAATGAGGAGAGATGAGATGAGAAAACGGGGGCCGTGAGCAATGGATACTCTTCCCAGAGGACCGGCATGGGAAGGAGACTCCATTTTAGGAGGTTAGAAAACTGGGCATGTTTCAAAGCAGAAGGGGAGGAGCCAGGCAGAGGGCAGAAGGGCAGGCAGAGGGGAGCACTGTTCCTGAGGTAGAGGGAGACCCCCGGGGGAGGCAGCGGATGGAAGGGCTGAGGTGGAGGGAAGAAATGGCACAAGTGCTCAAGTGTGAAAAGCTCGGCCACAGTCACCTGCAGAGAGCAGGCGGGGCAGGTCTGAAGGTGACAGTTCACCAAGGACAAGATGGTCTCTGAGATGGGCACCCCGACACTGCCAGGGAGGGCACAGCTCCCAACGCCATCAGCCTGGCCCCTCAGTCAGGAGGATGGAGCTGATCGGCCTGGGTTCAAGTCTCAGCGCTGCCACTTACTGTACATTCCCCAATCAAAAAAAAAAAAAAAGAGAGAGAATAATAACAATATCGGCTCTACAGAGCTGTGAGAGAATTAATGTTGTGAGAGAGTTGATGTTTATATGACCTTTAAACTGTTCAATAGACCTTCCTGGCCATGTGCATCAGGAAACTTAAAAATACATGTTATGGGAATTCCCCGGCGGTCCAGTGGTTAGGACTCCACGCTTTCACAGCCGAAGGCCCAGGTTCAATCCCTGGTTGGGGAACTAAGATCCCACAGGCCTGGCTTCCCCGGTGGCACAGTGGTTAAGAATCCGCCTGCCAATGCAGGGGACACAGGTACGAGCCCTGGTCCTGGAAGATCCCACATGCCGCGGAGCAACTAAGCCCATGCGCCACAACTACTGAGCCTGCGCTCTAGAGCCCGCGAGCCACAACTACTGAGCCTGCACTCTAGAGCTTGTGAGCCACAACTACTGAGGCACTCCTAGAGACCGTGTTCCTCAACAAGAGAAGCCACCGCAATGAGAGGCCAGCGCACGGCCATGAAGAGTAGCCCCCACTCGCCACAACTAGAGAAAACCCGTGCACAGCAACGAAGACCTAATGCAGCCAAAAATAAATAAAATTAAATTAAATTGAATTTTAAAAAAAGATCCCACAAGCCATGCAGCATGGCCAAAAAAAGGAGTTATGTTTTGACTTTGTGATCCTACTCCTAATAATCTAATCCTAAGAAAATAGGAAGAAAATGCAGAGAAAGAATTATGTATAAAAATACCCATCCAAAAAAAAAAAAACCCATCAAGGGGGCTTCCCTGGTGGCACAGTGGATAAGAATCTGCCTGTCAACGCGGGGGACACAGGTTCGATCCCTGGTCCGGGAAAATCCCACATGCCACAGAGCAACTAAGCCCATGCGCCACAACTACTGAGCCTGTGCTCTAGAGCCCGTGAGCCACAACTACTGAAGCCCGCGTGCCTAGAGTCCGTGCTCAGCGACAAGAGAAGCCACAGCAATGAGAAGCCCGAGCACCACAACGAACAGTAGCCCCCGCTTGCCGCAACTAGAGAAAGCCTGCGTGCAGCAACGAAGACCCAATGCAGCCAAAAATAAAAACAAACAAACAAACAAACAAAAACAACCCATCACAGGGACTCCCCTGGCGGCGCAGTGGTTAAGAATCCACCTGCCAATGCAGGGGACAAGGGTTTGAGCCCTGTTCCGGGAAGATCCCACATGCCTTGGAGCAACTACGCCCGTGCGCCACAACTACTGAGCCTGTGCTCTAGAGCCTGCGAGCCACAACTACTGAGCCTGTGCGCCACAACTACAGAGGCCCACGCACCTAGAGCCTGTGCTCCACAACAAGAGAAGCCACCGCAATGAGAAGTACGCACACCACAACAAAGAGTAGCCCCGGCTCGCCACAACTAGAGAAAGACTGTGTGCAGCAATGAAGACCCAACGCAGCCAAAAATAAATAAATTTATATAAAAAAAAAAATCCATCACGGTGTTAGGTATGATTACCAGAAAATGGTTAAGTAAATTACAGCGCGCCTAGATGCTGAAATGCTATGTAGCTTGAAAAAGCCATGTTGATGACAGGCCTTTCATGACATAGAGAAGGGCTGAGATAATGTTAAGTAAAAAAAAAAAAAAGGGCAGGTGGCAACACTGCGTATACTCAACCTTGAAAATACAGATGTTGAAACTAACATAACATTGTAAGTCAAGGATATTTCAATTAAAAATTTTTAAATTGCGACGTCTCTGGTGGTACAGTGGTTAAGAATCCGCCTGCCAATGCAAGGGACACGGGTTCGAGCCCTGGTCCGGGAAGATCCCACATGCCGCGGAGCAACTAAGTCCGTGCGCCACAACTACTGAGCCTGCGCTCTAGAGCCTGCGAGCCACAACTACTGAAGTCCACCCGCCACAAC
>NC_041227.1:126492851-126517696 GCF_002837175.3 Physeter macrocephalus
GCCATCCCTGGGCCCTCTAGAGAGTGCCCTGGAGGCACCTGGGGTCAGAAGCCTCTCTCCTCCTCACAGCTCAAACCCAAGCGGGTGGGAGCTGGTTTCCCGAAAGGCTCCTGCACGTTCCAGACAGCCCCTCAGCTGATGGAGAAGACGCGGCTAAAGGAGCAAGACCCCCGGCCGGTGCAGGGAGGCGAGCAGGAGCCGCCCGGCCGGCCCCGTGGCCGCCAGGACGAGGACCGCGCCGAGCCCCTCCCCGGGCCCAGAGGAGAGGCCCCCGGGAGCGGTGCTCATTGTGGGGCGCCCTCCCCGGAGAAGAAGGCAAAAGGCTCCTCTCGGGGCAGTCCTACCGCCAAGGCCCGGGTCGGCAAGAAGCGGCAGCTCCTGGCCGCAGCGGCCCTCAAGGACTCCCAGAACATCGCCCGCTTCTTCTACCAGAGGACCGAGAGCTCTCCTCCGCTCACTTCAGCCCCAGGGGCCGAAGGTGCCAGCCCTTCCCGTGACGGGGCGCGAGGACCCCTGACGGCCCCAGAGAAGTGCTCAGGGGAGGAGGATGGAGCCATGGGACGTTTGGCTGCCCGCCCCCAGACCAAGGAGTGCTCCGAGGAGGGGCCGAGGTGAGGTCACGGGCAGTCCTGGAATCCTCTAGAATCCCCTCTGCTAACTGGGCCTCTGAAGCTCGGGGCCTAGTCCCACGATGGGCTTCACTGGGCCACCTGGGCTGAGGGCGCGGCTGGCATCTGGAGCTCTGACGCCTGCTCTCCCTTCCGGCCAGTGCCTGCCTGCTCAGAGACCAGAGGCCCCCAGAAGGCCAGCCCACCCCCACGAAGGAGGCACAGAGAGGCAAGCGGCCCAGACCCCAGCAGGTACTGAGAGGGACGAGGCTGTGGGGGAAGATACCTGTCTACCAGGCTGGTGTCTGCTCCGGGTAGGGGTTTGGGAAAATCATCTCTTCTTTCCACATCCCAGGGCAGATGGGCTGGGCTAGAGGGAGCCAGGCGGTGCTGAGGCCCAGTCTTCCAGAAGGAGGGGAGGGGCCAGTAACAGGGAGCCCAAGAGTGACCCTCCACTGTGGTCCTGCCCAGGAGAACCCAGAGAGCCAGGCTCAGAAGAGGCCATGCCCCTCAGCCAAGGTCTCCATCTCAGCTGAGACCACGGGCAGCGTCTCAGCCAGCCATCAGGGCAGCTTGAACCCCCAAGGCTCCTGCCAGCCCTTGGCTCCTGGCATCTCGCTGAAGGAGGCTGCGAACGTCGTGGTTAAGTGTCTGACCCCTTTCTACAAGGAGGGCAAGTTTGCGTCCAAGGTAGGCTAGGTGCATGGGCTCTGTTCTCCCCTGAGCCTGGGGCACTCGGGTGCAGTGCGTGGGTGGGGAGGGCGCATGAGCCCCAGGAAAAAGCAGGGCGGAAGCAGGCCAGCCCAGAGGCCCGCTGCCCGCTCCCTGGGTCTGCCCCGCTCTTGGGTCGCAGCTGTGGGTCGCTCAGAGAGCAGGGTGAGGTTCTGCGCTCTCTGCTCCTCTCCACTCTCTGTCCCCAGGAGCTGTTTAAAGCCTTCGCCCGCCACCTCTCCCACTCGCTGACCCAGAATCCATCTCCGGGAAGGAGCGGTGAGTGCCTGCATCACCGGCCGGGAGGTGCTTGTGGGGGCCCTGTAGTGGGGAGACTGGCTCTCATGCTCCCCCATCCCGAATCCAGTGAAGGAAGAGGCCCAGAACGTCATCAAGCAGTTGTTCCACGGCCGAGCCCGGTGCGAGAGCGAAGCTGACTGGCACGGCCTGTGTGGCCCGCAGAGATGACCGACAGCTGCCCGACGGGGCCGGTGTCCTCCCCGGACTCCACCGCGGCCCAGCCCGGGCCTCGCTCGGGAACGGGGAGGGTGGGCGGCCTGCTGCTGCTGCTGGGGCATCGTCTGCTCTCAGGCTCTTCCCCCTTCCAGCCACGCCTTGCTTTGAAAATGGGCCCGGACACCTCCCAAATCAAGGTCAGAGGTCAGCCCGCCTTTCTCTTTGCTTGCGAAGCCTGAGGTCCTCTTTCTCCTAGCCTCCCTGCCTCCCCGGCCCTGGTGGCTGGGTTTTCTGGGCCAGATCCGCAGATCAGAAAATGACAGGGTGGTGTGGCTGCCGCCAGAGGAACAGAAGGAAGGAAGGCCCCTCCACCTCTTGTACTTGGCACGTTTTAAGCCGGCGGCAAGGCCCATCATCAGTCCGAGGCCTTGGGGCCTCCTCAGAAAGAGCCCGGGCTGGCGCCAGGTCCGCCCCCACCGCCGTCTTCCCTCGCGATGCCAGCCTCCAGCCCGGCCCAGGTGCAGAGCTCACGGGAAGGAGGGCAGCAGCCAGGCCCTGCTCCCTCTCGGCCCCTGGGCAGGAAGGCCCGGCGGGGCTTCGACAGTTGCCGGAGGAGTCGAGCCCTGTTGGTCCTTATGCACACGCACACAGCCCTGTTCTCTCAGGAGGTTTATTTCCTCAGCAGCTGCTGCTCCCAGGCCTGGGCTCATGCTCATGTCGGGCCAGGGCCCAGGTGGGCATCTCCCCCAGGTGGGGCAACATCAGACGCCCAAGCCGAGTTCCTGCAGCGCCCACCCCAGGCCCAGGCCCACCCCAGAGGGAGTCTCGTGACGCTCTCCCAGTTGAAGTCGCTATAGCAGCCCCTCCCCGCGGGCCAGCTGGGCTGTGCTGCAGCGGGTTCCAGAACAGCCAAGCGGTGAAGTCCAGGCCAGACCGGCCTGACTGACAGCACCCAGAGGAGACCGTTGGGTGAGACTTGGGCCAGAGGGGCTTCCTGTCCTCGTCTCTGCCCCTCCCCCACTCCTCTTGGGGGAAGCCCGGCCTTAAATGGAAGGAGAGTCGCGGTCCCGCAGGAAGGCGATGGTGTGCTTCAGCTCCCGGGCCTGCGCGGGCACAGGCATGTGAGGCCAGGGCCCCCGGCCAGCCCCCTGCCTCTGCCCCCAGCCCCACCACGCCGGAGCAGTGGGCAGAGGCCCGGGCCCAGGCTCCCGGGCACACCGGGCCTGGGTGAGGCGCTTGCCGCCTTCTCAGGGCGCACAGAGGCCACCCACCTGCGGCAGCTCAAACCAGATGGTCTGGGGGTTGTCAGCCGAGCCGTAGTTGAGTTCCAGGCCAGGGGAGCCCTCAGCCCCCAGTGGGCTCAGCACGTGGAGCCGCTGCAGGTCCCTCAGGGCGATGGAGCAGCACAGTTCCTGGGGGTGGGGAGGGGGGACGGGGGGAGAGAGAGCAGAGCTTGGTCCCTCTGGGGGAGGGGTGGCCCGAGGGTGCCCAGGCCAGCACTTGGGCCAGGAGCCTGGCCCACCTGAGAGCTGGGGTCCATGAGGATGAGGTGCTGGCGGTTCAGCCCCAGGAGGCCAGGGCTGGGCAGGGCCAGCTTGCTCACTCTCAGCACCGTGTAGACAGTGTAGCCAAAGAGGGGCAGCTCGCTCACGGTCTCTGCGGATGGGGGGGCAGAGCAGGAGTTCTGACCGCTGGGGCCCTGGGACCTGCCGGACTTTGCCCCCAGGACAGAGGAGAGGGCAGGGCAGGTGGAGAGCTTCCTCAGCCCCTCCACCCCCACCCCTTCCTTGCTGGGGCTCCCGCCTCTGCCCCAGCTGCCCCCTAGCCCCAGACCCACCGATGAAGCTGATCTGCGCTTCCTGAGAGCTGCATCCTTGCAGCTGCCTCAGCTCCTGGCCCATCAGGCTCTTCACAGCGGCCACGTTTATCTGCCATTGCAGCTGCTTCGGCAAGTAAGCCAGTAGGCCTTGCCTAGGACACAGCCTGGTCAGTCAAAGCTGGGCCTACAGCAGGTGCTAAGTAGATGAACCAGTGGCTACCGTGGGTGAGACCGGGGATCCAGACCCATGAATGAGGCGTGGGCTCTGCCCTTGAGGAGCGTGGGGGGGGTGGGCAGGTGTACCCAGCCCCCATTTGGTTAGGGCCACAAAGGGTACAAGTGGCCTTGACCTTGGAGGAAGGGGTAGGGGTGGTGGGGTGACGGGAGGCGTGAGGGCTGTGTTCACACTCACTCTGAGGGGGGCTCCTCGTGGTTCCTGCTGAGGTGCTGCAAGGCAGCCAGCCTGGCGAGTCGGGCATCTTCCTGGGCGCTGACCAACAGCTTCCCCTGCAGGTAGTCCCGCAGCACCTGACGGGGGAGCAGTGAGGGGGCAGCTGTGCCCCAGAGCCCCACCTAGTGGGTGGCTCCTGGGCCTCAAGCCCCTCCCCCACCCAGGGAGGGACTCTCCCTCGAGCTGCAGCCGAGGCTCCCACCACCAGCGGCGCGGCAGCGCGGGGCTGAGTGGGGCTGACCTGGCTGTAGTGGGTGCTGACGTAGGTGGGATTATCGAAGTGCAGCGAGGTCTCCCAGCCGAGCCGCCGGCAGTGCAGCCTCACGTCCGGACCCACCGCCTCGCTGTTGAGGTACTCCCGGGGCAACAGGGGCCGCACCAGCTGGCCTGCGCCGGGAGCCCGGGTCCACAGCCTGCCCTGCCGCCCGGGGCCAGCCCCGCCCACAGCCCTGCCGGCCCCAGCGTGGGAGCTGCCTCCCCGGTGGCCAGAAGAGCGGACTCAGCAGGCAGGCGAGGCCACGTCCCTGAATCCAGCCGGGCCACGCTTCCTCCCCAGGCCAGGTGGCCTACCTTCCCCTTTGATGAGGAAGAGGGCAAATTCCTGCACTTCATGGGGGTCCGTGATGCCCATCTGCCCACACAAGTCCGCCAGCACTTCTGCCGCCACCTGGACGTGCGGACAGGGCCGTGACGGGGCTGCTGGGGAGGGAAGGAGGCTGCGGGGGGGGAGGGGTGTCCCCAGAACTGATGCCCACGGCTTCCCTGGGTCTCCCCAGCCCCTCCTCTGTGTCCCTGCGCTCACCGTGAAGGTGTGGGTGCTGGTCTTGTACTCCACACCCCCGGGCAGGTGAATTAGGAGCAGGTGGACTACTTGTCCTTTCTGCCAAAGCAGGTACGGGGTCAGTCCCCAGCAGGCAGAGGCCCCACCCAGCTCCGCCCCCCCCCCCGCCCCCCCGCAGAGGGAGTCCCAGAACAGCCAGCCGCCTGCACCCCCCGTACCAGGAAAGCCTGCATTTCGCCTGGGGAGGGCAGCTGCCGGCGCCCCCCGTACTTGACTGTGCGCTGGAGGTGCTCCTGGCAGCTCCAGGCCAGCTCTGCAGAGAGGAGCCAGGCTGGGGTCATGAGCATCTCCAAACCCCTCCCCAAGCAGCCGAGACCCCAGCCTGGAAGCCCCTCCCACCGGCACCTTGGCTCAGGGCCGAATGCTGCAGAAACTTGGTCACGTAGGGCATCAGCGAGGTTGACGGGGGAAAGTAGCCCGTGAGGAGGCTGAGGAAAGTCCAGCCTCGAGCGCAGAGTCTCCTGCAGGGCAGAGAGCCCGGGCTTTGGGCCGGCCGGGCAGCAGCACTTTGGGCTGCCCCCGAGAGGCCTGCCACCGACCCCCGCCCGTCCCCCACACTCACGGCCGGGGGTGTCCTGTGATCTGCTTGATGGCCTGGCAGTAAATCTCATCCCTGAGGTTCTCCTCCTGGCACAGCTGTGGGGACAGGAAGGGCAGGGGGTAGCGGGTCGGGGGCAGAGCTGCAGTGCAGTGCAGTGCGGGGGAGTGAGGGATGGCGTGGGATCTGAAGTCAGAAGTCCTGCCAGTGGCCACGGGCTGGGGGCCAGGCCAGGGTGACAGCCCACCGCCGTCTCTCGGTCTTGTTCTCACTCGGCTTAATGGCATCTGCACAACTGGCCACTCGGCTAAGTCGCCGTCTTCACCTGCTTCCAGGCCGTGCTCGGCCCTGTCCTCGTTCTCTGGTCCCTCTGTCTTAGTCATCTCTGCTGACCCCCTCATCTCCTTGACCTCTAAGGGCTGCGGTGCCCTTGGGCCTCTGCTGATGACTCCCCGCGCCTGCCTCCAGCCCAGACTTCTCCCATGAAGCCCAGGCCCTCCACTTGGAAGACCGGGGCTTCAGACTTCACGCATCCCAAACCGATTCCTCCACCGTGCCGGCCCCATCCTCACTCAGGCTTCCCTGTGGCCACCAGCACTGCTCTGGCCTAGGCCTCCGTGTCCTCCTCGGCCCCTCGCTCTCACACCCCACGTGCACTTCATAGCAAACCCTGCCGCTCGGAATCTTTCTTCTCCCCTCTGCTGCCCCCTCTGGGCCTGGGCCAGCCATGTCTCCCCTGGGATCGTGGCAGGAACCCTCTCCTTGCCCTTAAACTCCCAGAATCGCAAACAAACAACCGCCAGAGCGACCCGACGAGATGGAAGCCACGTCTCTCTCCAAAACCCTCCAGTGTTTCCCAGATCTTGAAAAATCCAAGTCCTGACGGTGGACCACAAGGCCTACCGTGACCCGGGCCCACTGTCCCTGCTGGTCCTCGCCTTCCACTCCCCTTTGCTCACTGGGCTCCAGCCACCCGGGCCCTGCTGGGGCCGAGGCTCACCCCTGCCTCTGCCTGCATGCGTGCCCCCATGCCCTGCCCCCATGCATACGTGCCTCACTCCCTGGCCCCCTTCCGGTCTCTGCTCCAGGGTCACCTTGTCACCAAGCCTTCTGCACTGTAGCAGCCCCTCCCCTGCTTTATCACTCTCCACAGCACTCTTTGCCCTGGACACGTTGCATCAGGGTTTGCTGAGTGTCTCCTCTAACCAGGCTGTAAGCTCTGCAGGGACTTGGCCTGCTTGGTTCACTGCCCTGCCCCCCAGCACGTAGGTGCTCGATAACTAATTTTGGATGCTTTGAGTGTATAGTGACCAGGGAACAGGGGGTCCCATGGAGGCCCAGGCAGGAGGACGGGAAGGGGCCCTCAGGGCTCACTGACTCCCCACAGCTTCCAGCTCACTTTCCTACCTTCAGCAGCTCGTAGAGGAGATCCAGGTCGTTCTTGCCCCGAGGCTTGGACTGGTCCCCCATAAACTGCATCAGAGCTGCGGGCAGGATGAAAAGCACGGTGAGCTGGGCTGGGGGCCTGGCCCTGGCTCATGCTGTCGCTATGCAGGGCCATCTCATGCCTTGCTCAGAATGCGTGTGAGCCAGGCAGAGCGGCAGTCTCAGCTGTGCCGATGAGGAGACAGGGTTCAGAGAGATTCTTTGGCCACCCAGGGCTACGCCAAGCGCATAGCAAGCCGGACCCGCCGCTGCCTTCCAGCCCAGACTCCGCACAACCCACAGCCCCTTGGGCATGAGTAGAAGTGGGTGAGGGCCATGTGGTACAGGAGCCACCAGTGGGCTTCCCCGAGTCGGCGAACTCAAGGAGAGAAGGTGACCAGGTGCCTGGGTTCCAGGCACTGCAGACGTGGCGACCCAGGACACCGTGGCTACTTACCCTGGAAGCTTCCCACAGCCCGCCTGTTCACGTCCTCGTCACTGACGCTGATGAGCGATGCCTGGATGGGAGCCTGCGGCCAAAGAGGCTGGCTGTGGGTCTGGGGCCATGGGGGCCGGAAGGCGGGTCTGCTGTCCCGGCTCCTCCCCACCGTCCCCCTTACCTTGCCGTACCGCACCAGGCTGGCCATGGCCTTCCTCTCGGCAGCTTCACCTGTCCGGCCCAGCCTGAGGGGGCGGAGGGGAGGACAGCCCTGCTTGCTCAGCCCTCCCACCCCCATCCCAGGCTGGGTAGGGAGGGCGCTAAGAGCCCTGGCCTGGTGGCTCTGAGCAGGGAGTGTCCCATTTCAGGGACACTGAGGAGGGGCAGGCATGGGGCGGGCCCAGGGCACTCACGGGGTCTGGGGCTTCCGGAAGTAGCGCGAGGCAAATTCCTGCATGGTGTAGTCGGAGTCCATGGGCAGGGTGATGAAGGCCACAGACGGGGACAGGCTGGTGGCCAAGTTGTCACTGTGTGCCCGGCTCCAGGGGTGGGTGGGGAACTTAGGAGCACAGGAGACCTAGTGCCACCAGAGTGTCCCCTGGCCTGTCCAGTGGCCCTGCCCAAGCCCCCAGCCCAGCCCAGCCCAGCCCAGCCCAGCCCAGCCCAGCCCAGCCGAAGCCAGCCGAAGCAGGCAGAGCAGCTGCAGTGAGCACACCACCGGAAGCCAGGAAAGTCAAGAGCTGTTTATTGAGCATCTCCCAGGTGGCGCTGAACGAGCTACCACGAGGGCCACACAGGAGGCAGACAGCCCAGCCCTTGCCCGCAGGGAGCTCCGCCCTGCTGGGGAGACAGGACAGAGAGGCGGCATCAGACCAAGTGCTGCCCACCAGGCGTGGGGCGGCCCTCCGCCGCTCTGGGGCAGTCGCGCTCTTTCTCTCCTCCACTCCTAGTTAGGCCTCGCCTCGGCCTCTCATGCCTTCTCACCTCCGACGCCTTATCCCCCTCTCCGTGCCGCAGCCGACTCTCGTGCCGGCCGTTCCTCTGCTCCAGCGAGAAGGAAAAGTCTGGAGCAGCAGCCGGCTGCACTATGTCAGCAGGGAAGAGTCCGGAACGGCCCCTGGTGGAGCCAAACTGCCAGCCTGGGGGAAACATCCAAGGATGGTGCCTCACCCGCCTGGCCCCTCTGCCCCCGGAGGCTCCGCCTCGTCTGCCCGCCAGGTGCCAGCCGCCCTGCTTGCCCCGGGGATACCTGGCTCCAGAGCGGCCACCGGCAACAGCTTGATGAGGTCCCCCCGTTGGAAGCTGAGGAGGCTGTGGTCGTCGGTGAGGTAGCTTCGCAGGGCAATGACGTAGCCGGAGTCCTGCAGGCGGGCGGGTGAGCGACCAGCCTGCTTGTGACTCCGTCCTGCCCGTTCCACCTGCTCCCCCGTCGGCATCACTCTCCACCAAGTGCCCCCAAGTTCCAGCCCCACCCCAGGCAGCTTGAAAGAGCCTGGCTGACGGCCCCCGGGTCCAGGCAAAACAGATGGGGTACGACACAGCGGTGCTGGGGGCCCCCCGCACGGTGCCCTGCTGGCCCGCACTTGCCTTCTTGAGCTCGCTCAGGAGCAGCTCAACCATGGCCCTGACGGCTCCCGCCCGCATGGTGTGCAGCACCAGCTGTTCGCTCTTCAGTGACAGCTCCAGGGTGGAGCCAGCCGGGCACCCTACGCCCAGCACCTCAGCAAAGCTGTGCAAAGGGTGGGGCGTGAGCCGGGGGCCGTCCCGTCTCGCCAGCCCACGCCACACCCCAGCCCAGGCCCACCTGTACGAGCAGAGAGTCTTCAGCTGGTCAGGGTGGAAGCTGAGGCCTTGGGTCACCTTGAGCAGTCTCAGCCCCCGGTGGGACACGGCCAGCAGCTGCACGTCGCTGCCACCCTCGCCCTGCCCGGAAGGTGGCTGGCTCACGGACAGGCTCCGGGCTCCCCGCCACCGTCCAAGACACCCTGGGGCTGCTCAGGCCAGTGCCGTTCTTCGTCGGTTCCCCTGGGGCCCAGCCCACCCCCAGCTCTCATCCTGCTGCAGAAGGCCAAGCTGGCCTCCAGCCTTGGGCACTGCCATCCCCAGCCTCACTGACCGAGACGGGGAAGATGCGGGAGAAGTAATTGGCCCAGTTGTCCCTGGCAGCCACCACGATGCGCTTCTTGACACTGTCTTCAGCTGCGTCCAGGGAGTCCAGGCCCACCTCCAGGTCTCCTGTTGGGCAGAAACGGCCCCAGGCCGTCCTCAGGCTCCCTCACAGCGGGGACCCCAGAGTCTGCTCCCTCCCTCTGGGCAGGCCCAACCCCCAGCGCTCCGGCTCCCTGACTCCAGGGTCCCCCCTGACTCCAGGGTCCCTGGGCCCTAACGCAGCAGGTCTTTCATCCTGTGCCTCTCATCCTGGGAGATCCGGATGCAGGACTCTGCGAAGGTGTCCCTCAGGATCTGGGGGCAAAGCCAGGTGGTCACCGCCAGGTGCTGAGGCCACAGCCCACCCCAGAAGCAGCCTCGCGCGCGGGGGAAAAGCTGGAGAGCCCCACAGGCACGTGGGTGGAACAGGGAGGGATGCCTGGTCTTCCAAGCCCAGGGCCACGTCCACCCGGAGCTCCCACCTGCCTCCCACAAGCTGCCGGCACTAGTTGGGCCGCTGCCCCTCCGTCAGCTGAGATAAGCGTCCCTGAGGGAACAGGACTCGGGGCAGGGGGGAGGGGGGCAGCTACTGTAGAACTGGGGAGAACAGCCACAAGCACCCGGGAGCGTCTAGAGGTGGCAAAGGGACAAAGCACCGGCGAGCACCTGCTGTGGGCCAGGCTGTGTTGGGTGCTGTGTATACTTTATTTTTAATCCTCGTCATAAGTCAAAAATGGCCTTTATTCTGAGGGATGTTGTGAGGACTAAATAAACGAAGGCAGGGCTTGAAACACACCAGCGTCGTCCCGCAAGTGGGGCTGTTCTCCTGCCTGGGGCGGGGGCGGTCTGTCTGTACACGTGCCAGGTGGGCTGGGCTCTCACCTGCTCACAGAGGAGCCTGAGGCAGTAGGGGTGGCTGAAGTTCTCCCGGGGGTAGAACACCTGGACGAGAGCAGGGGCGAGTGAGGGTGGGCCGGGACGGTGCCCCCGCCAGCCCCTCTCCCGCCGCACCTCTGCCTCCCGGGCCGGAGGAGGCGGGGCTGGGGAAGCAGCCCCCAATGTCTGTGTGTGGAGAGGAGATGCCGGGGCCCCAGGCGGGCGCCCCCACAGCCAGCGCCCCAGCCCCCACCCAGAGAGGCCAGGCTGCGGCCCGCCCAAGCGCCCACCTCCTTGCGCAGGAACAACCTCCAGGGGGCGCTGGCGTAGGAGAAGCACACGCTGCCCGAGGGCACGAGCAGCTGGGTGGAGATCCCCTGGTCCCCCATGGACTCCACAAAGCCTGGCGGATGGAGGGGCCGAAGGGCATCAGGCGAGGAGCTGCCCAAGCCGGAGTGATGCGGGCACGGGGAGAGAAGGCCCTCGGCCCACTAGGGCCCCACGTGGCCCAGCTCAGTCCACCTCCGCTGCCTCCCTCCCCCCCCCCCCACTCCGTCCCATCTCCAGCCTCCCACGTTCCCCGCCGTCCCTGACGTGCGTGGGCCCTCCCTGACCACGTCAGCGGGGTCACTAAATTCCTGATGAGGCCCACGCCCCGTGACGGTCCCTCCGTGCCGCACAGGCCCCAGGGGTGCCCGGGCCCTGCCCCCCGCAGGAACGCGGAAGCTGGGGCTCCTCACCCACGGCTCCAAAGTCCGGAAGCACGAGCAGCTGACCTCGCCCGTGAGCGCTGAGAGGCCCTTGGGAATCCCGCCCCCGCCCCCCCGCAACGCCCACCGCCCGGGGATGTGGGGTTTCTTACCGTGCGGCTCAGCTGGAGGGGCCGCTGGGTTCCAGGGTGGAGGCAGTGGAGGCAGTGGAGGTGCTGGCGGAGGCGGGGGTCTCTGGGCAGTGGGTGGGTTCCGGCCAAACAGCGCTTGAAGGGGCCCCTGCTTCTCCTTGATGGAGTCGGAGGGCACAAGCCATGGCTGGCCCTTGGGTCGAGGGGCCACAGCTGGTGGGGGGCCCTTCCCTGGGCTGGGGGACAGCGTCTGGGGAAGCACAGAGAATACACCCAGGCTGTGACTAGCGGCCAGGTTTACCCCGGGGAGCCTCAGGAGGGCTCTGGAGTGGAGCCTCACCGAGGGCAGCGAGGAGGCACCACTGATGCCCAGCTTAGCCAGAGCCTCATCCTTAGGGTTGTTCTTCTTCAGGAAGATTTGGGGGGGCTTCCTGAGAGAAGGAAGAGGTCAGGAGTCCACAAGGTGACTCCGGCAGCGGGCAGCCCTGGCCGTCCTCCCCCTCCCCGCCGCCGCCGGGGTGCACCTGGGTGGCTGCACGGGCACGGGCACGGGGCCTGGGCGGCTCTGGTATATGCGGATGATGTTGCGGATCTCCCTGCTGGGCTCTGCCTGCCGGGGCTCAGGGTCCGAGCTACGCCCCACGGCTCTGCCCTCGGCCGGCCGGCGACCACCGCCAGGGCCCGCCTCTGTGGCTGGCTCAGCCTCAGCCACCTGTGCAGCTTTGGCCCTGTCTCGTGTCAGTGGCTTCTTCACTACCGGGGGAGGCGGAGGTGACAGCACTGACCAGAAAGAGAGGAAAGATGTGAGACCCTGTGCAGAACCACAGAGCCTGGCCCTCCCCCCTCTCCCCACCACCTGCTCTCTGTTCCTCTTCTTCCGGCTCCTCCTCCTGCTTCTCCCCCTGGGGGATCTTCGCCTTGGCCGGAGGCCTCATCGTCTTCCCCTTGATCTGCTGCTGCCCTGTAAATGCCCCAGATGGCCCTCTCTATTACTCTCCACCTGGCCCACCCATCTGGGCTCCTGGACAGGCCACACTGACCTAGAGGAACAGGGTGCACCCCGCCGTCCCCTGGCCAGGCTGGGGCGGTGGCTGAGTTTCTGTGTGGGATTGCCACCCCAAGGGCCCTCACCCAACTTCTGGAAATAGTCCCGTTTCTGCTGGAAGCTCTTGGGCCGCCGGGGCCTGTCTTCAGCCTCCTGTGAGGTCTCCTGTGGCAGGAAGGGAAAGAGAAGGAGCAGCCCCGCCAGACAAGTTGCCACTCACAGAGCAAACCCACTTGGATCCGTGGGGCTGGGGCCTGGCAGCATCTTTTCTGCATCTTCCCGCGCCCCCCCCACCCCCACCCCATGTCTCCCACTTCTGTGGCCTTGGAGCCTGCTGCCCCACCCCGGCCCTGCCACCTGCCTGGCCTCGGCTCCTCACCCTCAGGCAGGCACCTACCAATTCCAGGTCACGCTCTGGCTCCTTCTGGGGGGTGGGTGTCTTCTTGGGCTTGGGGGTGCTGGCTGGGGGTGGAGTCAGGGAGGCAGCTCCAGGGGCCTGGGCCTGGGCGTGATGCTCCAGGGGCTGGCTCTGGCGCTGCTTTGCCTGCTGCTCCAGGGACAAGGTCATGGCCTGGGTGGTCATCTGCTGGGCCTGACGGGGGAAGGGTGGTGTGCCAGGTGAGAGCTGGCCTGGCCTCGCCCCACAGATCTGTACCCACTAGGTAATCCATGGGCCCTGCCCATCCTCACCAGGATCAGTGCCTGCTGGTTGATGAAGTTCTGCTGCTGGACTGCCAGCTGCCTCGCGTCCACGCTGGGAAGCAGGGGCTGCGGCTGCGGCTGCGGCTGCGGCGGCACCACCACGGCTGCGAGGACGGCAGGCGGGCAGCGCGGACAAGCGCCACGGCTGAGCTCCCAGCCCTCTGCCCACTGTGCCGTCTAGGCCCCAGGCAACACCCTCCCTTCTCCAGTCCCGACCTGAGAAGGGACCCAGTGGCTATAGTCCAGCCTTACCTGGCATGGCGGGAACCGCCCCCATTGCTGGCATCACGGGCATGGGTGCAGGCATCATGGCTGGCTGGTATCCGGGCATCTGCATCATCCCTGAGTACACTGAGGGAACAGCCACCCCCGCAGGTCGGTCCCTACCTGGGCCCACAGACAGCCTCCCTTTAGCCCCAGGCAAAGAGAAGAGTACGGGCCACCAGGGTGCTGGCCGGAGCTCTGATTGCAGCTGCGTGGGGATCTCAGGCCATGCTTGCCTGTGTTGCTGGGCAGGGAGGCTCTGGATGGGCACTCAGCCCGGCACTCACCCACGGGATAGCTGCCTTGCTGCATGGGCCCCATGGCGCCCCCTCCCTTCATGCGGCCACTCAGAGCCCTGCCTTGCTCCAGATCCTGAAGGGACAAAAGTCACAGGTCCCAAGGTCAGAGCTAGAGCTCTACGAGGGATGGGAGGGGCAGCAGAGGCCCCAGGGGCATAGGGGCAGCAGTGGGGTGGGGTCTGCGTGCAGGACACTCACGCTGAGGCACGGGGAGAAGAGGTGGTCCAGGAAGCCATCCAGACTCCCTGAGGTCCGGGACTCACCTGTGGAGGGTTACTGTCACCTGCCTGGGGCGTGGGGCTTCTGGCACCCCCATTCCCAGCACTCTGCCAACCTCAGTGTGCCCACTCCCAGCCTTACCTGTGCGACCCCTGCCGGGCAGAGTTAGGGCTGGGCCTGGAGGGAGACCTGGGGGCAGTGAGGGGGCCTGGATGCCAGGGGCTGGGGGGATGTCCTCGGCTCTGCAGGAGATAGTGGGCCCAGCTGAGGGGGTGCCCTGGCCGGGGGGTTCCCGGGTTGAGGCAAGGTGTAGGAGCTGCCGTAGGGGTCACACCCCTGCGGTGGGCGGAGGCTTGGGGGCGGGCGGGCTGGGCCTGTGGCAGCACCTGTGAACCCCCGTGGATGACAGGGTGGCTGAGGGGGTCACCTACGACAGGATAGGGACAGGAGCAGGCCAGGGGTGCTGTGGGTGGCACCTACAAGCCACGGGGGGCGATTGGGTAGCTGTGGGGACCGGCCGGGTCCCCCAGGTCCTCGGTCTGGCCGATCAGGTCCAACACGAAGTCGCAGCCAGCCAAGTCCTGCCAGGAGTCCTCGGAGCGCAGTGACACAGACCAGCCGCGCGGGGGCGGATCCAGGCCTCTGGGTGAGACAAGGGCACGTAGCAGAGGGTGGTCAGCCAGGCGGACGACCATCCGGAAGGACAAGGACCGACCTGAGGGTGGGCTGGGGGGAGGGGGTTACGGAAGGGGACAGGAACCTGGCTGAGGCCCCAGTGCAAATCACAGCCCTCCACTGCTCCACTGGCTCTGATGCACTTATTCACTCAATTTGATGAGAATCTGGACCAGATCTAGCAGGTGGACTCTCCACTTGCTCTCCGTCTTGAATCTATTGTCTGGACCCTGCCCGCCTACCCCGACCCCTCGCGCCCATCCCGACCCCCGGGGAGCAGGCTTTGGCCTTGGGCCTGCGGGAGCAGCCGCAGGAGGGGCTTGGCGGGAGGGCGGGCTGGAAGCGCGAGGAGAACCGGGAGGCGGACGGGACGACGGCCAGCGCGGGCTACACTCGCCCGTCCCAGGCCGCGCACACCTGCTCTGCAGAATCCACCCGGCAAGCTGCTCCCCTGTGGTCCAGGACTCCACCTCGGCCGAGCAGCACTCCTCTGCAGGGACGAGGGGCAGGGGCAAGAGTGAGGGACAGCAGAGTCCACCCGGACGGGGAGGGGCTACTGTCCCGTGGCGCTTCCGAAAGCAGGAGAGCAGGGAGGTCAGGGTCACATGGGAGGGCGGAGGCGGGAAGGGGGTCGAGGGAGGGCGAGGGTGCCGGGCAGGCTCCACTGTGGGCCTGGGGAGGCCCGAGAGGAGGCAGGCGTCACCGGTGAAGGTGAAGACATCCAGCGCCATGCGGCCCCGCCTCCATCCGGCCGTCCACTCGAGCTGGGTGGGTGGGTGGGCCCGCTCGGACCCAGGGGCCCGCTGAGTCTGCTCCAGGGCTCCCAGCAGCTTGTGCTGGCACAGGGCTGCCATGCCCCTGGGGGCCTGGTCGGACACAAATCTGCGGGCGCAGCACAGGGCTGCCGTGGGTATGCGGTGGCCCGCTGAGCACACCCACGGGGCCCCCAGCTGCCGGGCCCCTTACTTGAGCAGCGGCTTCTGCAGGGCGGACGCTGGGGGGAAGGCGCTGAGCAGGACGGCCAGGAGGGCCCAGCCGCGCTGGCTCTGCTGCTCGTCCGGGTTGTGCCAGAGCTGGGCCGCGAGCTGGCTCAAGAGCTCGTTGCGCAGCCCCGGCCGGCACTGCCCCTGCCGCACCAGGTACTGGCCCATGGTCTGCTCCTGCCAGGGCTCCAGGGACCCATCCCCCAGGAACCGCAGCAGCTGCAGACACAGAGCGAGGGGAGGCAGGACGTGCGGGCCAGCACCCCTTGCACGGGCCCCCCCGCCCCTCCCCAGCGTGTCACTCACCACCCTGTTGATATCCAGGGCATGCTGAGGGTTCTCACCATCCAGCCGGGTCAGGGGTTTGGTCAGCAGCTGCCCAGGTCTGGGCAGGGATGGCTCCTGCAAGGAAGGAGGGCGACACGGCGCCTGAGCAGGGGCTGGTGCGTGCTGACCTGCCAGACACAGCCCCGGGGGAGCCCCAAGGGAGCACGCGCCCTGCGAGAGGAAGAGGGGCCGGTGAGGAAAACCATCTTAAAAATACATCTCGGGGGGCTTCCCTGGTGGCGCAGCGGCTAAGAACCTGCCTGCCAGTGTAGGAGACACGGGTTCGAGCCCTGGTCTGGGAAGATCCCACATGACGCGGAGCAGCTAAGCCTGTGCACCACAACAGCTGAGCCTGCGCTCTAGAGCCCGCGAGCCACAACTACTGAGCCCGCGTGCCACAACTACTGAAGCCCGCGCGCCTAGAGCCCGTGCTCCGCAACAAGAGAAGCCGCCGCAATGAGAAGCCCACGCACCGCAACGAAGAGTAGCCCTCCGTTCGCCGCAACTAGAGAAAGCCACGTGCAGCAACAAAGACCCAATGCAGCCATAAATAAATAAATTTATTTTTTTTAAAAAGAAAGAAAAATACATCTTGGGACTTCCCTGGTGGTCCAGCGGTTAAAAGTCCACGCTCCCAATGCAGGGGGCCCAGGTTTGATCCCTGGTCAGGGAACTAGATCCCGCATGCCACAACTAAAAAAGATCCCGTGTGCCGCAGCTAAGAGCCGGCGCAGCCAAATAAATAAATAAATATTTTTTTAAAAAACCTCTCAATCACTCCTTCTGATTAGAAAACTAAAGCTCATGCATGCAGAAAACTCAGAAAACATGGAAAAGGATGAAGACTAAAAACCACCATTAACAGTGCACTGCCAGATAGAACCACAGTTAACATTTTCGCCTCCTGCTTTCTAGTCTTACTTTCTACGTGTAGGTACACACGTCACGTCCCCACCCTCCCTGTTAACAAAACGGGGATCATACTCTACGTGCAGTTTTGAATCCTGCTTTTGTTGCCAACGCTGTAGCCTGGACACTTTGCCTTGTCATTCAACATGCTTTAACGACATGGCTTCAATGGCAGGGCAGTGCCGCAGGTGTCACAAAGTTGTGGCACTGCAGATAAGTAACCAGATACACGTTTAGGTTCAACAGATTTTCCGAGCAACGCAGTTGCATCCACAGCCCCGCAACAGGAGAGGGAGGAGGGGACTGGAGACAGAAGGACAGACACAGCTTCCGCCTGACGGGGGCTAACGTCTGGGGAGATGTGGGCATCAGCCGTGCACAGCTGAGGCCTGGGGGCCCACCTGAAAGCCGATGGAGATGAAGCTGGAGAAGGGGAATTGGTCGATGTCGGGTGGGAGGGTCAGGCTGGGCCGTGCGGGAACTTCCGGGGGCATGGCCTCGGTGATGCTCTCGGCCAGGGTGTGCTGACGGCCTGGGATGACACAGGCGGCGGCCCAGAAACGCCCAGGTAAGGTGCCTGGCTCCGGCGCCACCTCCACCTCTCAGCATCAGCCCCCAGCTCCAGTGCAGAGGGAGCCGGGCAGTGAGCTGGGGGGACCCAGAGCATCAGAGGGAGGGACCACAGGGACAGAGGCTCCGCCCATCAGGACTCACCTTCCGCTGTCTTCAGCATGACAGCCAGCTCAGCCGGGATCTCCAAGCGCCCCAGCTCCTAGCAGGGAGGAGCAATTGACCAGGAACTAAGGGAAGGGGCATAGGTACCCAGGGGCCCTCCTCACCCCCGGGGCTGTAAGCTTCCGCTCCAAAGACCAAGGATTCTAGTCTCAGACACTCAAACAAATAAAGCCCTCAGAGGGAAACCAAGGGCACCCCCCCAGGGCTCTTCTTGGGAGCACAATGGATGGGCCTGAGGGACAGGACCCATCTCGGCATCCCTGGGACCCCACGCTCCCCCTCAAGCCAGGCCAGGTTCAGCAGGCTCACAACCCAGCAGACACCCTCCAGCTTCCAGGCCACCTACCATGCTTGGCCCCTTCTCGGAGGCCCCGACGCTGTGCCAGCTGCACCAATGCCCAAGCTGTTGGGGGAGATGCAGGAGGAGATGATGCCCCCCCGTGAGGTGTCACCAGGAGCTCCCTGGAGGCCCCTCCCTCGCTCAGCAGTTCAGCTGCCCCCTCTTCCTCCCAGGAGGACCCCACACCAGTGGAGAAAGAGGTGCAGACCCAGGGGGCCAGCTGTCTGCCCCCAGCCCTCCAGAGCCCTCACTAGCCTCAGCGCTGTGACTGTCTCTGCCCGTCTGCCAGGGCACCAGGAAGAGGAGGGAGGAAGGGAAGGAATGGTCCCAGGGGACAAAGTCCAGCCAGGGAGGGGCCAGAGAGGGGGGCAGTATGTGGGCATTGACCTTTGAGCTGCTTTATGGCCCTCAGATTGGAGTCACTGGGCAAGAGGGGAACAGTCCAAGGGAGGCCTGGAGGGGATGGGAGGCACGCCCAGCCAGCGGGGGAGAGTCAGGCCCTGGCAGTGGGCAGGCATGAAGGAAGGCGACAACCTCCTGGAGACCCCAGGCTACCCTGGCCAGGCAGAGGGGGACGGAAGGAGCTCCACCAGCAATGGTCTCCGAGGCCTGGGTCCTTGTGCGGCTGCGCTTGGAGGGTGGACACTGTAAGGACTCGGCCAGCGTGGCCGGCAAGGCTGCCTGGCTTCTCCCCCGAGCTGCCCGGGGCAGGACCCATCCACGCGCTCACCTGCCCCCTCCGCTGTCTCCAGAGCAGGTGCCGGCCCGCCAGCAGGATGGTGCCCAGCTGCCCCAGAGCTGCCCGCCGCCGGAGGCTCCCCTTCCTGGAGGCCAGGCAGGGGGTTGGTGAGGAGTCCAGACTCACACCTGATACCTGAATCCTCCAAGGCAAGACATGAATGTAAAATCGGACCCCAGTGAAGCCCCCAGCTGCCTAAGGGAAGCAACAGGGAAAGGACATGACACTTTGAAAGACCAGCAGGTAAACTGAGATGCTGTTGTGCCCAAGGGATCAAGATCTGGGACTCTGGAGCCGACCACCCGGGCTCGTTCCCCTACTGTTTAGTCACTGCGGTCTTGGATAAGTTACTTTACCTCTCTGGGTTTTTTTGTTGTTGTTTTTTGTTTTTTTGGCGGTGCGCGGGCCTCTCACTGTCGCGGCCTCTCCCGCTGCGGAGCACAGGCTCCGGACGCGCAGGCTCAGCGGCCGTGGCTCACGGGCCCAGCCGCTCCGCGGCATGTGGGATCCTCCCGGACCGGGGCACGAACCCGCGTCCCCTGCATCGGCAGGCGGACTCGCAACCACTGCGCCACCAGGGCAGCCCTCTCTGGGGTTTTTTTCACTTTTGTTTTTTGGCCACGCCGCATGGCATGTGGAATCTTAGTTCCCCGACCAGGGATCAAACCCGGGCCCGGCAGTGAAAGCGCTGAGTCCGAACCACTGGACCGCCAGGGAAGTCCCTACTTTACCTCTCTGTGTTTTATTTTCATCATCTCTAAAATGAGAACTATTGTAATGCCTGCCCCACAATAAGATGAAATGAGTTAAAAGGTGTGTTTGGAATAGAGTCGGGCATATTATTTAAGAAGCAGAACTTCTAAAAAATGAAAAAATAACGTTCACTGGAAGTCTAATAGGAGATCGCGGAAGAGACAATATCTTCGAGAATTTTCCAGATATAAGAAAGACCAGACTCCTCAATGAAGGAGCCCTGAGCATGATATTTTAAAATAAATCTATATATACTACCAGACATAACATAGATAAACAACAAGGATCTACTGTAGAGCACAGGGAACTATATTTAATATCTTGTAATTACCTATAATGGAAAAGAATCTGAAAAAGAATAAATATATATGTATGTATGTATGTATTTGTAACTGAATCATTTTGCTGTACACCTGAAACATTGTAAATCACTATACTTTAATAAAAAAATAAATAAATCTACAGCTTTTGTGAAAAGACACTATCCAGAGAATGAAAAGAGGGCTTCCCAGGTGGCACACTGGTTGGGAATCCGCCTGCCAGCGCAGGGGACACGGGTTTGAGCCCTGGTCCAGGAAGATCCCACATGCCGCGGAGCAACTAAGCCCGTGCACCACAATTACTGAGCCTACGCTCTAGAGCCCGCGAGCCAAAACTACTGAGCCCACGTGCCACAACCACTGAAGCCTGCACGCCTAGAGCCCGTGCTCTGCAACACAACAAGCCACCACAATGAGAAGCCCGCACGCCACAACAAAGAGTAGCCCCCGCTCGCCGCAACTAGAGAAAGCCCATGTGCAGCAACGAAGACCCAACGCAGCCAAAAATGAATAATAAATCAAATAAATAAAAAATTAAAAAAATTTTTAATTTAAAAGAGAATGAAAAGACAACCCACGTAATGGGAGACTACTTGCAAATCGCATATTTGATAAAGGTTTAATATCCAGAACATATAAAGAACTCCTACAACTCAATGAGAAAAAAAACAACCCAATTAAAAAGCAGGCAGAGGGGGACTTCCCTGGTGGCACAGTGGTTAAGAATCCACCTGCCAATGCAGGGGACAAGGGTTCGAGCCCTGGTCCGGGAAGATCCCACATGCCGCGGAGCAACTAAGCCTGTGCGTCACAACTACTGAGACTGCGCTCTAGAGCCCACAGGCCATAACTACTGAGACCGCAAGCCACAACTACTGAGCCCGTGTGCCACAACTACTGAAGCCCGCGCGCCTAGAGCCCGTGCTCCGCAACAGGAGAAGCCACCGCAATGAGAAGCCCGCGCACCGCAACGAAGAGCAGCCCCCACTCGCTGCAACTAGAGAAAGCCTGCGTGCAGCAACGAAGACTCGACACAGCCAAAACTAAATAAATAAATTCCAAAAGAAAAAAAAAAAGCAGGCAGAGGACTTGAATAGACATTTCTCCAAAGAGATACACAAACGGCCAAGAAGTACATGAAAAGATGCTCAACATCATTAGTCATTAAAGAAATGCAAATCAAAACCACAACGAAATACCACCTCACACCCACTAGGATGGCTATAATTTAAAAAGCAGAAAATAACAAGTATTGGTAAGGATGCAGAGAAATTGGAACCTTCACACATTGCTGGTAGGAATATAAAATGGTGCAGCCACTGTGGAAAAGTTTGGCAATTCCTCACAAAGGTAAAGACAGAATTACCATATAACTCAGGATTTCCACTCCCAGATAAAGACCCAAAAGAACCAAAAGCAGAAACTTGAACAGTTACTTGTACACTTGTGTTCATAGCAGCCTTATTCACAATAAGCCAAAAGGTAGAAACAACCCACATGCCCACTGACAGATAAGTGGATAAACAAAATGTGGTCCATCCACACAATGGAACAATTTCCAGCCATAAAAAAGACATGTTATGACAGGGACGAACCCTGAAAACATTACGCTTAGTGCAGTAAGCCAGATGTAAAAGGAATTTGTATGAGTCAACGTAGATGGCATATCTAGAATAGGCAAATTCACAGAAATGGAAAGTGTACTGGAGGTTACCAGGGGCTGGAGGGAAGGGGAAGTAAGGCATCATTGCTGAATGGGTATGGAGTTCCTGCTGGTGATGAAAACGTTTTGGAAACATACAGTGGTGACGGGTGCCCCCTTCTCCGAGGCTTCCCTGGTGTCCACAGCACTGCCTTCATTTTGTTCTCAGTCCTTAAACAATCCCCTTTGAGGCAACTGGCAGCTGGTTTACTGTCTGCATCTGACTCCCCAGCTAGCCTGGAAGGCACCATCTCTGTGCCTGTGTGAAGATGCTGGCACCTTGCTCCCTGCGTTGCCAGCATCTGGCCCAGGGTAGATGGAGAAGATGGTCAACCAACAGCTGTTGGATGGATGAGTGAAGACGGGCAGTGAAGGGTGAGCGGGGCTGGAGCTAATGAGGCGAGAAGGACGAGGGGAGCATCGTAGGACCACGAAGCCCAAAGAGCCTGGAGTGTAAAAGTCCGGCCTACATCGAGGCTGGAGAGGGAGGCAGGGCCTCACACCACCTGATTCACGCTTTTAAAAGCGTATTCTTGCTGCAGAGTGGAGAATAGACTAGAAAAAAGAACGGTCAAGGAGTCAAGACCGCAGGTTTGACTGGCCTAACAGCTAATGAGCTTCTCGTGTCTGGGGGGTATTCAAGCAGAGACAGCATGGTGGGGATGCCAGCAAGGAGAGTCCAGCGCTGAAGGGAAGCAGGCAGACTAGCCTTGAGGCCCTACGCCTCCCCGACCCGGCCCCACCACCGTGAGGAGGCCTACAGTCTCGCCCCACTCTGCACACCTGGCCTGGAGCCCACGCACGCGAATCCGTGGTAGGAGGCGAAGGCGCTGACGGGAGAGGCTGGTGCAGAGGCCTCGGTGCAGGCTGAGCAGGGCCTGGGCGCGCTGCCGGGCCCGGTGCCGTTCCAGCTGCTGCCAGCCCAGCTCCCGCAGTAGCACCTGGGGGCAGAGGTTGGGGCTGGGGGCCACCCCGCCCTTCTCCCGAGGCCTCAGCCGCCTCCCTCCTGCCAGACAATTGATTCTACCGGGGTGCCCGGGACACCCGGCCCCTTCCACCTCCCCACCACCCAGAAGGACCACCAAATCATGAGTTGGTCCCAGAATGCTCCTCCCACTTTCCAGCCATACCTGCTGCTTCCCTGCTCATACACACCACCCACCTGGGTGGCTCCCAGGTGACAGAGGGGCGACTCAGCCCCGAACACCTGGTTCAGGATGGCACCACACCTTTCCCGGTCAGAGAGCTCTTCCTGTCCCTCTGTGCCCAGGGCCCGGAACCTGCCCCAAGGACGGAGAACCTTGGGGAGGTCGGAACCAGCACGGCGGGCACCTCCCTCCACACTCATGTGACCCCCGAACCCCTCGGGGTCTGTTCAGTCTATAAGTCATTCAACAGTGATTTGGAAAGCACCTACTATGTGCCAGGCACCCAGGAGAGTTTTGCTGAGAGGAGGAGGAGGGGCGGGTGAATGCACAGAGGCATGGAGAGGTGTGAGGGTGACGAGCAGTGAAAGGAGATGCAGACGGAGGGAGGGAAGGAGAGACAGAGAGAACGAAGGAGGGAGGGTTGGACGTCAGGCCCAGGGTCCCTGGGAAAGCGTGTCCGTCCCCCGCTCCCGAAAAAGCCCCAGGTCCGCCAGCCACTCCAGGGGGCCTTCCTAGTGAGCCCTGGCCCTGAGGTGCCCGCATCCTGGGCCCCTACCTGGCCAGGAAGGCCTGGAAGGGCACGCGAACGGGGAAGTTGGCGCTGCGGGTACACACGGCCTCCAGGATGCCTGCCTGGCGCAGTTGCTCTGCCACGTGACCCACATCAAAGAGGCCCGGAAGCTGTGGCCGCGGGGCAGAGCCAAGGAGAGCTGAACTGAGGGGCTCAGAGCCGTGGGGAAGGTGGGGCAGGGCCAAGGAGGGCTGAGGGGGGCGGGGCAGGGGTGGGAGGGTGCTGGCGCCAGGTGCTGGGAGAGCTCACCTTCCCTGGGTTGGGATTGAGGCACTGGATGAAATAGACGCGGCTCCTGGTGGGTGGAAGGGGCGGCCACTTGAGCACAGACCGGCCCCTCCATTCAAACTCCCTGGGGTTGAGTGGCGGGGGGGGGGCCCTATTCTCACCTGCCCAGCCGGGCTAGGAGGTCCCCCAGGGAATGCTGGAAGCGAGAGACCAGCGTGGGTTTGCCTGGTCCTTCCCCAGACCCGGGCTCTGCTTCCTGGAACAGGCTACCCACCAGCTGTGGGGTGAGAGGGGGCCAAGCCAGCTCACCTGGGCCTGTCCAGCCTGCCCCTCACCCCGACCCCCAGGGAGCCAGGGTGCGCCAGCCAAAGGTTCAAGGTTCCAGGGGCTTGAAGGCCAGCTCCTTGGGCTAGGCTGTCTGGGTGGGGAGGGCAGAATGGGGGGACGGGGGTGGGGGGCACCTGGAGCTGGCTCTGGGCAAGCATTTCCACCACAGCAGGGTCAAGATGATCCTGGTTTCTGTTTAAAAACTTGTGAGCCTGCAAGAGATAATGTGGGGGCGGGGGAGGGGAAGCCAAGGAGAGAAGGCTGGGTGTGGAAGCCAGCCCCTTTGCAAAATAATCCAGCCTCTCCCCTCTGAGTTATAAGGCCACCTTTGACACAACACTGTAAATCAACTATACTTCAATAAAAAATAATGTTTTACAAAGGCTCCCCTAGAAGTTGGACTCATCTCACACCACGTACCAAAATTATAACTCAAAATGAATGGATCAAAGACCCAGCTGTAAGACCTGAAACTATAAAACTCTTAGAAGAAAACAAAGGGAGAAAGCTTCATGACATTGGACTTGGCAATGATTTCCTGAATGTGACACTAAAAGCACAGGCGACAAAGGAAAAATAGATAAACTGGATTTCATTAAAAGGAAAAACTTTTGTGTATCAAAGTACAGTACTAAGAGGGTGAAAAGACAGCCCCCAAAATGGGAGAAAATATCACATATAAGGGTTTAATATCCAGATTATGTAAAGAACTCCTACAACTTAACAACAACAAAAAAATAAAACAACTCAATTCAGGACTTCCCTGGTGGCACAGTGGTTAAGGATCCGCCTGCCAATGCAGGGGGCACTGGTTTGATCCCTGGTCCAGGAAGATCCCACATGCCGCATAGCAACTAAGCCCATGCACCACAACTACTGAGCCCGCGTGCCACAACTACTGAAGCTCACGCGCCCAGAGCCCGTGCTCCACAACAAGAGAAGCCGCTACAATGAGAAGGCTTTGCACCGCAACGAAGAGTAGCCCCCGCTCGCTGCAACGAGAGAAAACCTGCGCGTGGCAACGAAGACCCAACGCGGCCAAAAATAAATAAATAAATAAACAAAGAAACCCCAAACCAACTCAATTCAAAAATGGGCAAAGGACTTGAATAGACATTTCTCCAAAGAAGATACACAAATGGCCAAGAAGCACATGAAAAGATGCTTGACGTCGTTAGTCATCATTAGAGAAATGCAGATCAAAACCACAATGAGATACCACTTCACACCCACTAGGATGACTATAAAATGGTGCAATCACTGAGGAATAGTTTGGTGGCTCCTCAAAAAGGTAAACATAGAATTACCATATGACCCAGTAAACCTACTCCTAGGTAGATACCCAAAAGAACTGAAAGCAGCGACTCAAACAGTTACTTGTACACCCATGTTCACAGCAGCATTAT
>NC_041227.1:126523472-126573139 GCF_002837175.3 Physeter macrocephalus
GAGTGGCGGGGGGGGGGGCCCTATTCTCACCTGCCCAGCCGGGCTAGGAGGTCCCCCAGGGAATGCTGGAAGCGAGAGACCAGCGTGGGTTTGCCTGGTCCTTCCCCAGACCCGGGCTCTGCTTCCTGGAACAGGCTACCCACCAGCTGTGGGGTGAGAGGGGGCCAAGCCAGCTCACCTGGGCCTGTCCAGCCTGCCCCTCACCCCGACCCCCAGGGAGCCAGGGTGCGCCAGCCAAAGGTTCAAGGTTCCAGGGGCTTGAAGGCCAGCTCCTTGGGCTAGGCTGTCTGGGTGGGGAGGGCAGAATGGGGGGACGGGGGTGGGGGGCACCTGGAGCTGGCTCTGGGCAAGCATTTCCACCACAGCAGGGTCAAGATGATCCTGGTTTCTGTTTAAAAACTTGTGAGCCTGCAAGAGATAATGTGGGGGCGGGGGAGGGGAAGCCAAGGAGAGGAGGCTGGGTGTGGAAGCCAGCCCCTTTGCAAAATAATCCAGCCTCTCCCCTCTGAGTTATAAGGCCACCTTTGACACAACACTGTAAATCAACTATACTTCAATAAAAAATAATGTTTTACAAAGGCTCCCCTAGAAGTTGGACTCATCTCACACCACGTACCAAAATTATAACTCAAAATGAATGGATCAAAGACCCAGCTGTAAGACCTGAAACTATAAAACTCTTAGAAGAAAACAAAGGGAGAAAGCTTCATGACATTGGACTTGGCAATGATTTCCTGAATGTGACACTAAAAGCACAGGCGACAAAGGAAAAATAGATAAACTGGATTTCATTAAAAGGAAAAACTTTTGTGTATCAAAGTACAGTACTAAGAGGGTGAAAAGACAGCCCCCAAAATGGGAGAAAATATCACATATAAGGGTTTAATATCCAGATTATGTAAAGAACTCCTACAACTTAACAACAACAAAAAAATAAAACAACTCAATTCAGGACTTCCCTGGTGGCACAGTGGTTAAGGATCCGCCTGCCAATGCAGGAGGCACTGGTTTGATCCCTGGTCCAGGAAGATCCCACATGCCGCATAGCAACTAAGCCCATGCACCACAACTACTGAGCCCGCGTGCCACAACTACTGAAGCTCACGCGCCCAGAGCCCGTGCTCCACAACAAGAGAAGCCGCTACAATGAGAAGGCTTTGCACCGCAACGAAGAGTAGCCCCCGCTCGCTGCAACGAGAGAAAACCTGCGCGTGGCAACGAAGACCCAACGCGGCCAAAAATAAATAAATAAATAAACAAAGAAACCCCAAACCAACTCAATTCAAAAATGGGCAAAGGACTTGAATAGACATTTCTCCAAAGAAGATACACAAATGGCCAAGAAGCACATGAAAAGATGCTTGACGTCGTTAGTCATTAGAGAAATGCAGATCAAAACCACAATGAGATACCACTTCACACCCACTAGGATGACTATAAAATGGTGCAATCACTGAGGAATAGTTTGGTGGCTCCTCAAAAAGGTAAACATAGAATTACCATATGACCCAGTAAACCTACTCCTAGGTAGATACCCAAAAGAACTGAAAGCAGCGACTCAAACAGTTACTTGTACACCCATGTTCACAGCAGCATTATTCACAATAGCCAAAAAGGTGGAAACAATTCATGTCCATCAGCAGATGAATGGATAAACAAAATGTGGTCTATACATACAACGGAACATTATTCAGCCATAAAAGGAAGGAAATTCTGACACATGCTACAACATGGAGGAACCTTGGAAGCATTATGCTTAATGCAGTAAGTCAGACACATAAGGATTGTGTGTGTGTGTGTGTGTGTGTGTGTGTGTGTTATGATTCCACTTACAATTTATAGATACAGAAAGTAGATTAGATATTACCAGAGTCTGAGGAAGAGGGAATCGGAGCTTAGTGTTTAATGGGTAAGTTGTTTCTGTTTGGGATAATGAAAAAGTCCTGGAAATGGATAGCAGTGATGGTTACACAACATTGTGAGTGTACTTAAAGACACTGAAATGTACACTTAAAAATGGTTAGAATGGGAAATTTTATGTTGTGTATATTTTACCACATTTTTTTTAAAGGCCGCCTTTGTCACATACCCAGTTCTTTGTCACACTTTTGGGTCTGTTTATTGGGTTTTCAATTCTGTCTCGTTGATGGGTCTGCTCCTTATCAATACCATACTCGTTTAATTACTAGAGCTTTAAAATATGTTTTAAGATCTGATAGAGCAAATTCCTCCATAATCATTTGCTTTTTATATCTTATTAGCTATTCTCATGCATTTATTTTCCATATAATACTTCAGAATAATTTTGTTAAAATTCACCTCTCCTTCTCTCATAAAAGCCCCATTGGGGTATTGTCTGGAATTACATGACTTTTCTAGATTAACTGGGAAAGAGTGAACAATATAGGGCTCCCCAATAGGAATGTGGTTTTTCCCCTCCATTTTTAAGTCTTCTTTTGTGACCTTCAATTCAATTTTATAGTTTTCTTTAGTCAATCTTCTGTTTCTTGCCTTTTTCTTTTTTTTTTCTTTTTTTTTTTTTTTTTTTGCGGTACGTGGGCCTCTCACTTTTGTGGCCTCTCCCGTCGCGGAGCACAAGCTCCGGACACGCAGGCCCAGCGGCGATGGCTCACGGGCCCAGCTGCTCCGTGGCATGTGGGATCCTCCTGGACCGGGGCACGAACCCATGTCCCCTGCATCGGCAGGTGGACTCTCAACCACTGCGCCACCAGGGAAGCCCCCTTTTTCTTTTAGATGTGATTTTTCTTTGAGGTATAATTGACATATACTCCTTGTGTTTCACGTGTGGATAACTCCTGTGTAGTTTGTATGTTTTCTTCTACAACCAGAGCATGTCACCTCCTCCCGGAAGCCTTACCTGACTTGCCCCACCTCAAACCAGTCACCTGGTCCTAGCCTTTAAACCAGGCCCCTCCCCTCAGCAGCTCTCCTCCTGGGTAGGTGTGCAGTAGTCATGAAACTCATAAAGGGGAGAGGAGAATCCCTTCAGTGAGCACCTAGTATCTGCCAGGCACCTGCCCCGCCATTTCCATGTAATTGCATTAATCCTCAGGACAATGCTATAGGATGGACTCCCATTCCCATTTTACAGATGAGGACATGGAGGTTCAGAAGGAGAAGTAGACTGCCTGAGGTTATCAGAGCCAGGTCCCGTGCGCACACTCTGCCCCTCTTGGTCTGGAGGGTCCCAAGGCCTTGACCCTCCCCACCCCATAATGCCCACCCAGAACTCAGTAAGTCATGCACTAGGTGAGGCCAAGGGCCCAGGTGGGGACAGATGGCCAAGCCTTGGAAGGGGCCTCCCCACACCTACCCCCTCACCCGTCAGGTGACTCCCCAGGGTCACATTGCCCTCACTGATTCACCCTGATACCTGGTAGGTGACGGTCCCAGCGTAATGCCGCACGGTGAAGATGGGAAGGGGCAGCTGGGGCTTGGTGTAGCGCGGGTGGTCACCGTGGTGGTAGTGGCACTTCTGCAGGAAGGTGTGGTCCGTGGCCTGATAAGAGGAAGAGCTTCTCAGGCCTTTGCAGGTGCCGTTCCCCTGCTGGGACTGTGCTTCCCTCCCCTGCCCCCCAAAACCACAGGCACTGAACAGAAGGTGAGCTCTGGTTTTGGCCCCCAAGCTTCTTTTTCAGGAAGAGTCACTCCATATCTGAGTCCTTATAAAGGGCACAGCTTCTGCCCCAGGGACTATTTTGAACAACTGGTTCCCATTTGAGAAAAAACACAGTAGCCTTGTATACCTCAGTCAATAAGATTTGGCGGCTTCGAGGACCCCTGATGAAATCATTTAAAAGAAATGGAGCTGGGGGAACTTTAAGGCAGATTTAGCAATCACTCCTGGGAGTCTGGTCTCACAGTTACATGTGTTTCTGAACAAGTCTTTCAAAGATACTTTTAAAAAGCCATCCGGTAAGAGGTTATTTTATAGTGCTAAGGAACTTATAACAACAAAGACTTGGGGAAACCCTCACAAGCCCCTCATGGGGCCTGCACAGCCCCCACCTCCCTGCCCCTCAGGCACAACTGTCCTCCCCTTCTGTAGCGAGGACTCTTGGAGAAGTTGGGAATCTCACTCAGGATCACCCAGAGACAGGATTTGAACCCGGCTTGGCCGCTGCCTTCCCAAGCCGTGCTGAGGGCCTGTGGGCAGGGTCCCAGGACCTCAGCACTTTATTGCTCCCCTGGGAGTTCCTGCTGGCTCTGGCCCGGCCACCAGGGCCCCCACTCCTTGTCCCCGACACTGGGGGCTCACCTGGGACAGCCATGTCTGGGCATCCAGGATACTCAGGAGGCTGTGGGGCTGGTCTACCAGGAGGCCCAGGCAGGACTCCTGCGGAGGCTGGGGGATGGGCACCCAGGACAACAACTCCTGCCGACACTCCTCCTGGGAACGGCCAGCGTTTAGTTTACAGAGAGCACCCATGCTCGTGGGGGGGCCTCATGTGAGCCAGAGCAAGGACGGCCCTCCCACTTTACAGATGAGTAAACTGAGGCTCAGAAGGACCGAGACGGTGCATAGCAAGGGGGCTTCGGGGCAGAGCTCTCGGTGTAGTGCCTTCTCTTTACCAGGGATGGCCTCTGTTCTGGGAAACAGCTGGGTGTCCCCCTGCCACCTCCATGCCCAGCTCCCCATACCTCCTCCTGGGCCAGAAGCATCTGGCTGGAGAAGAGCTGCAGGCGCTCGCTGGCGAGATTGTTGCACAGCTGCTCCAGGCCGTTTACCCGCAGTGCCTGGGGGGGCGCGTGGGCAGTGAGGTGGGCACCCACACGAGGTGGGGGCACAGGGCAGCTGGTTGGGGGGCTAGCACACAGGCCTGGTGCCCTTCACCCCCCCCCCCACAGCTGCCCCCATTCTCCCCAGCACTAGGCGGGAGTGGTGCCCTAGGGCTGATGCTGCCTCCTCCAGGGACAAGTCCAAAGATCCTGGCACAGCACGCAGGCCGCCTCAGCCCAGTCCCAGCCTCGATAATGCTTCCTGCCTCCAACAACCCACACCCCTGCCCTCTACCTCAGCACCACCGTGAGCCTTCCAGCCTGTGATCATAGCCATCCTGTGGTCTAGAAGGCACCTCTTGCGATAGCCTAACTCGCTGGCTATCAGAATGCCACAGCCTTGAAAGCAGAGCTCCAGGCTGCCGCCTCCAAGAAGCCTTCCAGCATCCCTCCTGTTGAAATTACAGGCTCCTTCCTCTGTGCCCCTCAGCACATTTCTAGTAAGCCCAGCAGAGCCCCCGCTCCGTGTAGCTTTGCACAGTTTTGACATGTTCTAAAATACACACAAGAGCACGCATGTGCGTACACGCACGCACACACACACACACACACACACACACACACACACACACACACACACACAGGTGCAACGGTCATCCTCCTCCTCAGAGAGCGGATAGTCACCAAGGACACCCTGGAGAGGAGGAGAGAGCAGGGGACAGGGAACAGTGCCCATCCAAGGCCGCCTGAGGTGGGGGCCACCTCCTCTTGCTCTCGTCCCTCCTCCCTGCCTTGAGGAAACAGGATGTTCTGGAAAGGGGTGAAGAGCTAATGAAAAACTCAGCGTGCTTTGGGGGATTCCCTCCCTTCCCTCTCCTCTGGGTACACAGGAGGCGAGGCTGACCCATCCGAGGCTCTTTCATTGTCTTAAGGCTCCTGTGAGACTCTGCCAGGCCAAGCACGCAGAACTCTCCAGAGCCGACGTCAGGGCTGGATAGGGCAGATGGCTGTACCTACGGAGTGCACAGCTGTCTCGGGGACCATCTCACGGTCAGAAAGGCAAGCAGCGCACAAGCGGCCCCGCGAAGGGAAGCTGCTGGGGCCCCCAGAAATAACCAGGATGAGGTGGGCACCCCGTCCTGGGCCCCGCCCCCAGGGGTGACCTCAAAGCCATAGACGTCGACGACAGTGACGGTGGCCACGCCGCCTCCCTCCCCGGGGGGTGCCAGCCGCACATTGGTTCTCCTCAGAAGCCACGTGAAGAGCCGCGAGTACAGGGCCTTGGCCAGGGCGTCCCTGTGGGCACGGTGAGTGAGCCTCGTGCAGCAGGGGCCAGGCCTGCTCACAGCTCTCTCCTGTCCCCAGGGCCACCTGGCATTGATGGCACTTTCCACGGGCAGGGATCTCGAGACCTGGCCATAGCGCGTCTCCTGAGGGCAGAGGATGTGCGTGTGGTACGTCAGGCCCAAGGCCCCACTCGTGCTCCCCAAGCCTTCGGGTGGACTGGTCAGGCCCCCGCCTCCCCAGGACCCCCGAGCTTACCATGACCCTCCTGGTGATGGCCCCCTCCAGGCGCTCGGGCGGCACCCGCAGCAACCGGGCTGCTGTGTGGATCTCAGCCCAGCTGGACACGGCAGCCACCTCCCGTGACTCCCTCTGGGCAGGCGGGAGGGAGCAGGGAGAGCTCTGCTTGTGGACTGGCCGCTTCCCATGGGGCAGGGGCAGGGCCTTGCTTTGCCTGGCAAGGTGCCCTGTTACCCAAAGGTAGATCTGGGCAGGTAGGAGCTGGCTCCGGAGTCTGAGGGCCTGAGTGTGAATCCTGACTTTACCTCTCCACTAGCTGGTGGCCCTGACAAGTCTCTTTCCTGCTCCCAGTCTCCACTGTCTTATTGTTAAAGGCGAAACAACAATTTTTATGGTATGGTGTTGTCAGGAGCAATGAATTAGAAAATATATGTAGGGAGTTCCCTGGCGGTCCAGCGGTTAGGACTCTGCACGTTTACTGCCGAGGGCCCAGGTTCAATCCCTGATCAGGGAACTAAGATACCGCAAGCTGCGCGGTGTGGCCAAAAAAAAAAAAAAAAAAAAGAAAGAAAGAAAGAAAGAAAGAAAATATATGTAGAGTGATCTACACAGTGCCAGGTACATAATAGCTGCTCAATTAATGCCAAGTATCCTCCTTAGGGTGGCAGTTTAGTGGGACAGGATCGGTATAGATGCAGAAGACGCCGGTTTCAGTTTTCTCATCTGTACAATGGGAGTTCATCTGCTTTCTAGGGCAGTGCTGAGGCCCTGATGGTGGCCCGGGGCTTTACTGTCTCCTACACACAAGTGTTTGGCATTGTTATTTCTGCCCTGATGAGGCAAGCAAGCCACCACCAATCCAGTGTCTCAGAGGGAGCTCACCTCTGAAGAGGAGAAGCAGATGTTGCCCAGCTGCAGGACAGAGGCCAGCACAGCCCAGACTGCAGTCAGCTCCTCGGTGCACAAGCCCAGCACCTGCAGGGCCTTCACCAGTCCTGTGAAGTCCTGGGCATCCTCCTTGCCCTGGAGCCTGCAGGCCCCGCCCTGCAGGGCACAGCAGGGGTGAGGGGTGAGGAGTCGGGGCCTGGCCACCCACAGCTTCCCTCTCCTCAGACCCTTCCCTGGGCAGGCCCCGTTGTCCAGCACCGAGGGGGCCTTCCCCCACCTGGTTGAGGTAGTAGTAGGTCTCCGGCCCCTGTAGGGAGAGCCGCTCCCGTTCCATGGGGTCCAGCCCCGCCAGCAGCTCATAAAAAACATGGAAGCTCCGCTCAGCCTGGGTCTCAGGGGAGAAGGACTGGCTTAGGGGGAGCAACGGCCTGGTCCTGTGCCCCAGGGGAGCAAGGACAAGTCCTGGGGAAGGCAGGCTTGGGGACTGAGGGACCACAGCCCCTCACAGCGGCCCCTCCCTCTTTCCCACTCTGGGAGCAGCGGGCCAGGTCATACCTGAAACACCACTCTCGAGGTCTCAAGCAGATAATGTGACACAGAAGCTCCCAGGATGACCCCTCTGTGGACACAGGACACTGAGCGAGGGGGCCCCCCGCTCAGAATGGGACCCACCGTGGGCTGGACCCAAGGGCAGCAGTCTCAGATTCCCAATAAGGGAAACTGATCATGGGTGACCCTGCCCACCCGGACCCCCGTCACTCACTGCTGCAGGCAGAGGCCTAAGACCTGGCCAAAGCGGCTGGCATTGGCATTGAGGGCTGTCTTGGCATGGCCAAAGCTGCTGAGCATGGGAAGCACGTCGTCCAGCTGGATGGGGGAGGGGCACTCAAGTATCCCTGGGAGCAGCAGTGGTGCCCACTGCGCAGGCATCCCAGCCGAGGACACTATGTACCTGGGAGCTCTGCTGGTCCATGGAGGGGTCAGTCACCCCAGCCCTCCCTGCCCCCGCAGTAGGCAATGCCTGGGGCTGCCCCCGAGGAGAAGCCAGAGGCCTGAAGACCACCCTTCTGGCCCAGAGGAGTAGGATGGTCCCTCTTGGATCCCTGGGAAATGGCGAGCTGCCCCGCACCTGACATCCTCTGTTCCTTGTCTTCTCCTGCTCCAGGCTGCTTAGGAACTGCACGATCTTTTTGGAAGCTTCTGTCTTCCCAGAGCCGCTGTGCCCACTGCAGGAGGGAGAGGCTGGCAGGGTCTCCGGGAAGGGGCACATAGGACAACCCCATTGAGCCCGAAAGCGGGGATATGCCCCCCTGGAAGTGATACCTGCCCTAAAGGAGACTCCCAGAAATGCAGAAACATAGACCTGGGGCATAGAGACCGAACAGAAAAAAGTCCCCGAGATGCCTCGTTCAAGGAGCACAGCCTTAGGAAGTCCAGAGCTGTTGCCCAGCCGTGGACCAGACGGGCAGTTTCAGATGCAGACCTCACATCCCCCTCCTCCTGGCCTTCAGTGTGGCCTGAAGGTTCAACCAAGCAGGGCAGCCACCACTCACCCCAGGAGGATGCAGGTGCCCTGCCCAGTGCTCTGAGACAGGCTATAGGCTGCTGCCACGATGGCAAAGATGTGTCTGGGGGAGGAGGGTGGAAGCAGATGAGAAGGTTACCAGAGATGGGCATCTGGGGCCTCCTGGGCATAGGCAGGTGGTGCCTGCCCTGCCCTGGGCCTCAGTCAATGGCACATGCTGGGGCTTAGCCACCTGGGGGTGAGCAGAGGCCTGGTGGGACAAATTCACGTACGGGGTGGTGTTAGGGGTCTTCCTAGGGCGGTAGCTGGCCAGGACCTCAGGTGAGAAGAGAGGCAGGGGCCGGCGGGGGTTCAGAGCGAGCAGGAGGGGCCCCCCAAAGGTCTGGGAGGAAAGTGGAAGCTCTCATCAGAACATGGAGGGAGCAGGTGATGCAAATAGAGTGGAGTTCTGATGCCCCCGGCCCCTCCCCGCTCTGCAGGACCCCAGAGAGGGCTCAGCACCCAGCCCAGGGAGGAGAAAGATGGAGGGGGAAGCTCCAGGGGTGCCCGGAGGGCCCTCTGGTCCCCGGGGAAAGGGAATCCCAGCCCACCATCCCCTCTTGGGTCCCCCGTACATAGATCCGGCCCAGGTAAAACCTCTTCTTAAGGCACAGCAGCACGGAGCTGTCGCACACCGGCCTGTAGGGAAGCAGGGTGGAGAAGCAGGGAGTTGGGGGCAGGAGATCCTGGGTTGGCGCTGCCACCGGCTGCAGAGACACTTCCACCAAGTCATGCACCCTCTCCGAGCTGGTCCATAATACAGGGGTCCGGCTGCTAAGCAAGTTACCAGCGCCGTGGGCGCTACAAGCTGGACCAGGCTGCTGACCCAGAGGGAAGCTTTGTGCCAATTAGAGAAGGAAGGAGCACCTGATTCTCACCCCTCACCTGCCCCTTCCAGCCAGGCGACCTTGTGTGGCAAAATCCCTGTTCTTCATAAAAGAACAGGGGTAGGATGGGATACGAGCAAGTGTGACCCAGGCATGGCGGGTTTGGGACCGCGCCCGCTCACCGCAGCCGGGCCAGGTCCTCGGTGTCTTCCAGGCCTTCCCCGAGGCTCCCGCCCTCGGCGCCGGGAAAGGGCGGCGCCTCCAGGCCCGGCCCGAGGCCCAGCTCCAGGTCCTTCTCCAGCGCCTCCACGGTCTCATCCTCCGGCTCCCATAGATCCCTCAGGAACCCGCAGGGGCTCGGGCTCCTCGCCCGCCGCAGGCGGGTCTCCAAGATGAGTCGGGGTAGCAGTGCTTCGGTGCCAAACCCAGGGTCCTCGGGGGGGTCCCCGCCCTGCGCCCAGTGCAACCGGAGCCTCGGCTCCCAAGGTCTCCGGCTCCGCCTCGCTGCTGGAGCCGCTCTCGAGTGGGGGCTCGTCGGGGGGCGTCGGGCCGAGAGAGCCGTGGCGGCGCCCGGCCACCCCTTCTCCACTCGCCCTGCGCCCCTCACTGTCCCCTGAAGCCCCGGCACAGGACCAAAAGTGCCCCTCCCCAGCGGGGGCGTCCGCGGACTCTTCCTCTGAGCTCTGGCTGCTCGAGGTCCTCCCTGCCCTGTGGATCCTGGGGAACATGACCGCAAACTTGGGATCTGGAGTCGGGTCCGCGTCCTCAGAACGGTCGTCGGGGGCTGGCCTTTCCGCAACCTGCGGGGATCTCGAGCCGCCACCAGGGGGAGCCCTCGGTCGCCCGCCCAGCCCAGCTACGCCCGCCAGGCTCAGCACTAGACCGCGCCTCCTCCCCGGCCCGCGGCCCCGCCCCTCGCCCGCCGCCCGTGCCTCGCCCGCCCGCGGCCGGAGCCGCAGCCACCGCAGGAGGCCCAGGCCCCGTGCCACCCGCAGGAGGCGGTCCTTGAGGCCCGAGCGGCGGGGACCCGCGGCCTGGGGAGCGGGCCCTGGCGGGGGCCTCGCGCGAAGCCTGCCGAGCGCCACCAGGGCGACCAGCGGCGCTGGGTCCCTGGACCCTTCTCCTCCAGCCCCCGCTTCGCTCACCCCCTCTCCGACCTGGGTACGCTGACACCGGGCGGTCGCGGCCTCGGCTTTTCCGGGCTCGGGGCCCCTCGGCTCAGCCTCGGGCAGCACCCCACTGTTTCTCGCGTCCCGGGCCGGCCTGGGGTCTCGAGAAGCCCGCGAGCTCCGGGGAGCGCACGCGCGGCTGCCCTCGAGGGGATTGGAGGCCGCGGCTTTACTGGCCGGGTCAGCCTCTTCGGCCTCAGTGGAGCCGCTTGTCGTTCCTGGGGCTGCCCGTAGGCTCCGTCCAGGCCCGGCCCCCTCCAGACTCAAGTCTGTGTCAGTCTCGGAATCCTCGGTCTCTCCCTGGGGCCTCGCCCCCGACGATCCTTCCGGGCTCCGGGGCCCGGCGGGGGGCTTGTCACCGCCTCTGCCGTCGCTGCTCGGGCGTTCTCTGGGCGCCTCCAGCGCTGACTCCGGACCGGTTTGGGTGCTTCCCGAGCCCATGTCCGTTTGCTCCGCGTTGGGCCGCCGCTCTGCGGCCCCGCCGCTCTGGCTGCCGCTCTCCAGGGCCCCGCGGGCTTCGCTGTCCCGGCAGGAGCTGGCTCCGTCTCCATCCGACGTGTCCGCATGGAGGCTGCGGGTCTCTTGGCGGCCCCGCTGAACCGAGCGTCCCCGCCCTTTTCCTCTTCTCCTGCGGCGGTCGCGCCCGCGTGTCCTTCCTCCTCCGAGGAGACTCTTCTCCTCCAGGCGCCCCCCACGGCCGTCCCCGGGCTTGTGGTTCTCCTTAGGCCCGCATCCCCGACGCCAGGCGCTGCCTCGTCTCCCCTCAGCCTCCGGTGGCGGCCCAGCCTCTGGCCGTCTGCAGTCGCCGTTCTCCTCTACGGTGGGCTTCCTGCGGCCACCGGGGGTCTCCTGGCCCCCCGCGGTGCAGGGCTCCAAGAGTGGTCTCGCCCCGTGGGCTTTACCGCGGCCCTGTCGGCGCTCCCGGCTGGGCGCAATGTCGGCGCTGGCCGACCCGGTTTCCTGCTCCCCGGAGGTCGGCCTCCCGGGTCCCTCCGGGCGCTGGGGCGTTTTGCCCTTGCTCCTGCCCATGGTTTGTTTCCCGGCGTCTCCCTCCTCTCCTTTTCCCTAGGAGCTGGCTGCCCGCAGGTGCCCTCGGCAGCACATCACACAGGTTGCGGCTACAGGCTCAATCTACCCGCCCCCGCGTCTCCCGCCTTAAGCGTGAGCATCAATAATGCAGGTGGCTGCGGGTCCTGACCTCCTCGGCCAACAATAGAGTGGAGGCCGCCCAGGAAAGAGGAGCTGCAACTGCGGACAAAGGCCGTGGACAGGGCAACCGTGCCGCCTGGAGTTGCTGCCAGCCAGGCCAGCCTGGCAGCACGCCAAATCGAGGGGGCCCATGCTCTGCTCCCGCCTCACTGCTTCTTCAGCAGGGGGTGAGGGGGTGCCAAAAGAACCGTCCTCCTCGTCCTGGGGTCTCTAGGGGAATCCACCCTCCTCCCCTGCATTGGCAGGCGGATTCTTAACTACAGCGCCACCAGGGAAGTCCAGGTTACCCATTTCTTGTATTGCCTTCCAGAGCTATCCACGCAGAGAGACGCAAGTATTCTTTTTCCCTTTGAGCACAGGTGGAAGCTTTTCTAGCTCATGGCTCTTCACGCTTTTTCCAATCTAACAGATTAACTTGGAGATTTCATAATCGTACACAACGATCTTCTTTTTCTTTTCTTTTTACAACTGCATAATAATCCAGCAAATGAACGTGCCATAGTTTAATCAATTCTTTATTGATAGTGTGAAAATTAATCAAGGGAAACCTTACTAAAATGGAGTCCAGAGGCCAGAAGGGGGAGCTCTTACACGCTTACCACTCCACCTCAATGCAGATCCCAAGGGAAAGAAATGTACTTTGTACTACAGCCAGCTGGAGGAAAAAAGATTTTCTCCTTGCCTGGCAACAGCTCAGCCAATGAGAAACTGTCAAACTAGGACAATGAAAAGCCACTGTACTTCAAATTCCCAATTTCCTCCAATGGTCTTTTTGTTTATAACAGCCTTTCCCAACTTCCCCTTCTCCTCTATAAAAAAGTTTCCTTTGCTCCAGCAGGGTTGTGTGTTGCTGGCCATAGTTGCTATCCTGTGTTGTAATTCTTTGCTGCTCTTGAATAAACCTGTTTTCCTGGTAAAATAACTGACTTTTTAAAATTGCTTTAGGCTAACACTTTTATGTCTGAAACGGATGCTGCCTTCGTCTCAGCTTTTGCTTCAGTTACAAACAACATTGACTCCACCTGTGTCCAAGCAGAATCAATTCCTAGAAGTAGAATTGCTGGGCCATAGGGTATGTGTATTTGTAATTTGGAGTGCTCCAAATTTTCCTCCATGGAGGTTGTATCAATTTACACTCCCACAAACAAGATAGGAGACCACGCATTTTAACATGGCACTGAGGCATGGTGTTACCTAACATTTTTGCCACTCTGAAACATGACAAAATCTCAATGTCTTTTAAATTCATTTCTCTGTGAAAATAAGCAGCTTTCCTCCATTTTACAGCCTTTTTTTTTTTTTTTCCTGAGACCTGTCTTTTCTCATTCTTTACCCATCTTTGTATCGATGTGGATCTGTTTCTTGATGGTTATACTGTAGTTAAACCCAGGCAGGATTCATGAGCCCTTTTGGATGGCCCCAGGGCAAGGCAGCTGCTGCAGGGTAGGCTCCGGGGTACCCAAGATGGAGGCAGATGAGATCTCCAGCCAGGGCCTGTGACCTGCCCCGCAGGGCTCCGTGCCCCTGCTGACCACTCACTCTGGCCTCTCCTCACCAGCAGCCCCACCCAGAATCAGAGTGGGGGAGGTAACATTCCAGATTGTGGCCCTTTCCTTGGTATGCTCTCCAGTTGGCTGGTACCTGCCTTGTACCCACCTCTCTGCACATCTCCTGGAGCCAGCCTCAGACTTGGGTGCAGCTGCTGCAAGCACTCACGTTACCCAGGAGGGCCGCTCACAGCCCAGAGGCCTGGTGTGAGCAAGGAGTTGAAAGTGACTTGGCCTTTGCCAAGGAAGCAGCCTTCTAGTGAAGGAAGCAGCTGTCCCAAAGGAACACAAGCTCATGGGTAACATCGGTTACCATGTAGCTCATAAAACTGGTGTCTTTGACTGTGCAAGTCTGTAAGCTGTGCTTCCCCACCACCAATACTGACCAAGGCAAAGGGCAATGAGGTTCATAGGGCTTGTTTCGCCGCAGAAAGCAGGAAGTGGGGTGACGTATTCACACAGTGGATGATTACACGGCACTGTCAGCAACATACATGGGTTATCTCACAAACGTAATGGTGAGTGAAGAAGCCAGAAAGAGTTATAGAATCACTGTATGATTCTATTTACATAAAGTACAAAAAGAGGAAACTGAGCTAGTTATAGAGTGGTGCCTGGGGTGGGGGGTGGGAGGTTGGTAGTGACTAGAAGGGTCACCAGGGAGCCTCTGTGGGTGATACTGTTTGTTTAGTTTGTGGAGGTTTATCGGGTTGTACTCCTATGACTCGGGCTATTCTGTATGCGTTTTATAATTTAAAAGATAACACAGAGAAAGAACTCACTGTTTTGCCCTGGACTAATAATGATGGTGATGATGTGCTAGGTACTGTTCTAAGTACTACACTTAATTTTTTTTTTTTTGGCCGCGCCCTGCGGCCTGTGGGATCTTAGTTCCCCAGCCAGGGATTGAACCCAGGCCCTCAGCAGTGAAAGCACGGAGTCCTAACCACTGGACCGCCAGGGAATTCCCTGAATTCACTTAATTCTTGAAAGCACTCTAAGAGGTTGGTGCTATAAGGATTCCCATTTTATGGATGATAAGACTGAGGCACACAGCTGAGTGTCAGAACTGGGATGCCAGGAATTCCCTGGCAGGCCAGTGGTTAGGACTCCGTGCTTTCACTGCTGAGGGCCTGGGTTCAATCCCTGGTTGGGGAACTAAGATCCCACAAGCTGCACAGCGCGGCCAAAAATAAATATATTATTATTAAAAAAAAAAAAAAAAAAAAAAAAGAAGTGAGATGCCCACTCAGGCAGTCTGGCTCCCAAGACCTGGAAAAACGACATGTGTGAGGAGCTACCATCAGCTACACACGGAACTTCCATTTGTCTGGCCCATTACAATGTGTCCTGTGAGCTCTGGGGGCACAGGGAGAGCTCCACACCCGTCTGCAATCTCCTGCCTTCTCCCCTGCCCTCCTCTCCCTCTCGTCGACCCAGGACGGAGCTCGGACCTCACTCAGCTCAGTGGGCGTGGCCACTTCTGATCCTCTGAGTCCCATTTAGTTCTCTTCCCAAGCTTCATTTCATTCAAACCCCCCAAAACCCTAGGAAGGGGATATGGTCTCATTTCACAGATGGGGAAACGGCTCTGAGAGGGTAAGTGGCTTAAGGACACACAGCCAGTAAGTGAGAAATTGGGGACCCACTTCAAGGGTCCCGCTATTCTTTTTCTTTAATTAATTAATTTATTGGCTGTGTTGGGTCTTCGTTGCTGCACACGGGCTTTCTCCACTGGCGAGCGGGGGCTACTCTTCGTTGCGGTGCGCGGGCTTCTCATTGCGGTGGCTTCTCTTGGTGCGAAGCACGGGCTCTAGGCACGCAGGCTTCAGTAGTTGTGGCGTGTGGGCTCAGTAGTTGTGGCTTGCGGGCTCTAGAGCGCAGGCTCAGTAGTTGTGGCGCACGGGCTTAGCTGCTCCGCGGCATGTGGGATCTTCCCGGACCAGGGCTCGAACCCGTGTCTCCTGCATTGGCAGGCGGATTCTTAACCACTGCGCCACCAGGGAAGCCCGGGTCCCGCTCTTCTGCTCCATGACACTTCTGCTGAGAACTGGCTTCAGAACCAGACAGGCTTGGTCTCTCCCCCGTCCCACTTCCTGGCCGTGTGATTTCCAACAGTCTCCGGGGAAGGGAACTCCCTTGGACAAACCTGATACCAGGGCAGAGGGGCCCCACCCCCAAGCCCAGTTCTCCCCTTTGCCTCCTCCTTCCCACTCATTCCTTCATCTGCTTTGTTCACAAGGACGGTGAACTCCTCCTCTGGTCTGTGCGAGCCCTCTTCTGACTCCACACTCCTTCCCTCCCTCCCTCCTGATCCATTTCCTCCTCTCCTGGCCTCACCCACCTCACAGTAACTTTCACCTCCTTTGGTTGGGTGTTTACTGGGAGCCAGATGCTGTGGGATGTTACAGATTCTCGTTTAATCCTTTCAGTCCTCTGAGGTCGGCCCTATTACCACAGCCCATTTCGGAGATAAGTAAACAAAGGCTCAGGAGTGAGGTCGTCTATCCAAGGTCACACAGCCGGCCACAGGCAAAGCCAGTGATGGAGGGTTGGCTCCGCCCGACTTTCAGGTGTAGGTGAACACGAAGTCTTCCACCTCGGGATGCCGAAGGCCCTCAGATCTAAGTCTCCAGACTGGCTGCCTATGGTAGGTCTCCAGGGCCTTTGGAATTGGCAGTGACTCCTCCCACTTACTCACCGGTCTGTCTGGCAGCCATCCTGGTCAACTCAACCTCTCAATACCTCTGTTTCACCACTCCCATCACCTCTCCCTGGACACCCCACTTCTCCCTCGGGGCCAGCCCAGCTTCCGGTAATCCCCTTTCTAGAGCACGCCTATCCATAAAAATGGTTGGTCTCACACTCCTAACGTGAGAATTTTTCTTCTGAACTGAAATATTTGAACCACCAACATAAGCTAACGCTTCAAAGCATAGTGTACTTAAGGCAAATCTCGTCCTTAATGGGTGCGGGGTAAATCCGTTTTCAAAGAGCCCTCTTGGTATTTTCAGGTGCATGTGTGTGCTTGTTGTTGACTTCTTGTTCGAGTTGATCAGCCGGATCATTGCGGCAGCCACAAAGCCGTGGAGGTGTTGGCTCTGCCATTTTCTTCTGATTTGTTGGTGTTTGCATTATTACTGTGATCTTCAAGTCTTGGTTTCTTGGCAGGAAACTTCATGTCGCTTGTCCAATAGTGTGAGGTAATTTAGCCAACTGGATAAAAGACATGGAAGCCCCCCCTAAACTGGCAGTCACAAAACCATACCTGTCTCCCTAGGTGGGGGGCCCAGCTCTCTGGGTGTGATGTTCTCACTCCTTCCTTGGCACCCACTTTTGGCGCAGGATCCTCTGACCCACAGACTGAGGACCCCAATGCCAACCCAAGTTAGAAACAGCAAAGCTTAATTTCTTTTGTGATAAACGATAAAGACATCCTGTGCATCAAACTCTAAGATGTTCTGCCTGACCCTGACAGAGGGCCTCCCCCATCATTAACGCATTAACCTCGAGGTCTCATAGGAACCTGGCAACAGATCACGAGGGAATACTGCTATCCCATTTCCCGGGAGAAACTGATGCAGAGCAGGTAAGTAATTTGCCTGAGTGCAACTCGGTTGTTGTAGCTGCGGTTGAAGCTACAGTGCTCTTTAGAAGAATAAATCTCCTCATGGAACTTCCCTGCTTAAAGCCCTCCAGATGGGCCTTCCCTGGCAGTCCAGCACTTCCATTGCAGGGGGCGCGGGTTCGATCCCTGGTCTGGGAACTAAGATCCCACGTGCCACGCAGCACGGCAGACAAAAAAAAGTCCTTCAAAGTCTTCCGTTGTCTCAGGATGGAGTCCGGAAAGCCCTCCAGATGATGGGCCTTCCCTGGCAGTCCAGCACTTCCATTGCAGGGGGCGCGGGTTCGATCCCTGGTCTGGGAACTAAGATCCCACGTGCCACGCAGCACGGCAGACAAAAAAAAGTCCTTCAAAGTCTTCCGTTGTCTCAGGATGGAGTCCGGACCGTCTTGCAGAGGGTGCAGTTCTCCCCGCCTCCCCCAGCCCCGTGGCTTTGTCTGTCTGCCCAGCATCCTTTCTCCACTTCTTCCAGGGACAGCATTTTCTTCCTCTGGGGAGCTGTCCCTCCCACTCCTCGCGGTTCTTGGGGCTCCATCTCAGTCCGCCCCCCATCCTCTGCACAGAACAGTCTGCCCAGCCAGCTCCTGGTCACCTCTCCCGTCGCACACATTTCTCACAAGCCCCCGGATCTCCCTCATCTTAACACTTCCTGCACTTGTAAGGACCCCACGAGGGCAGGGATCACATTGTCTTGGCCACCTCTGAACCCCAAGCACCTGGCATATAGTTGGGGCTCAGTGAAGACAGGTGAATAAAGATGTAGCCCAAGTAGAATCAAACCCCAGGCTTATAAAGACCTTAACTGCCCCCCAGCTCAGCAGCACCCCATAGTCCTTCCCTGAAGTCCGGAAGAAGCCATCAGGCCTGAGATACTGCGTGCATCTTCCCCCCCTAACAGCGAGGGAAGGCCAGCCGGGGGCAGCTAGGGGCCTCCCACTGCCGCCCCCCCAGGATGCAGTCAGACAGATTCAATTCGGTTAACTCTTACCACTTATTCCCAAAGAGAGAAGGCATATGGCGTTCAGACACACGCAGATACGGTTTGATCTGATTCAAACAGCTTAAAAAACAGATTCTCCTGAGCACCAGCCTGGTCCAGGGGACGGACCCAAGGGGCAAAGGCAAGGAACCAGCTAGCGATCATTTCTATTTACATGGAAAATCTCGGCACAATTCAAAAATTAAAGTCGTTGGGCCAGCCCAGTGAAGAGGTAATAAGGTGTTTATTAAAACCTTTTTCACCCGGAGGCAGTTAACATTTATAATTTAAAACCCAGCCCACTACAAAAAGGGGGGAGACGGGGATAAAAACTGTGCAACATTGACAGAAGGACAGAGAGAGTCAAGGCCCGAGGAGGGAGAGCCCCAGGGGCCTGGGGTCCCTCCTCTCCCAAGGCCAGGAGCAGCAGCAAGGTGGGCACTGGGGGTGCCCCCAGCCCCTGCACGGCCCAGTGCACGGGCCTCTCCAGGCGGGGCAGTGCTCCCAGGAAGAGCCGTCAGTAGTGTGTGTTCATCGTGCAGAGGAGACAGAGCCACAGCAACTCAGGAGCACCCTGGGCGGGACCGGGGCCTCAGTCACCCGCCTGAGCCCAGACGTGGAGGTTTTCGGGCAAGTGGGGGCTGTGTGTCAGGGCTGGGATGGGCCTCAGGGCCTTGGGGAGCGGGGACAGGGGCTCCTGTCCCTCCCATCCCTCCCCAGGAGCGTGCCCCACCGCACCGTGCAGCAGCACCCAGAGCCCCTACCTCCCCCATTGCTGAGGCCGTACCCCACGGCCGCTCGCTGAGAACGCCAATCACCACAGCTCCTGCGTGGGCAAAGACAGGGCCGTCACCGTCCACGGGGGCTGCAGACAAGGACCCCCACGCCCAGAGCTCTCCTGGAACGTCTCCCGGCACCGGGGGCCCAGCCCCGCAAGCCTGAGGGTCACTCACCCTCGGTCTCCCTCCAGCGTGCTCTGGATCTCCTTCAGGACTCCTGCAGGGCAGGGGGCAGGGGGCAGGGGTGGGGAGCAGAGGCGTGGTGAGGCCAGCTGGGGCTGGGCCAGACACACCCCCCCTTTCTGCCCCTTCTACTGATGGGGTGAACGGGCCTGCCCCCCTTCAGGAAAACGGCCCTCGTTCCCACCCTGGCCTTCCAAGCGCGCTCCCACCCCGCCACCCCGCACATCCCTCCTGCCAGCCAGCCCGCCAGCCCCTGCCCTGACTCACTCTCGTCATTGAGCAGAGCGTGCTCCATCACGGGGCCCGACCTCCTCTCTGGAAGGCAGAGGCCAGGCCAGGTGAGCCTTGGGCCCTCCTCTGCCCCAGCTCCCTGCTTCTGGGGGTGGGGTTGCTGAAGCCTGAGCCCAGGACTGGAAGGGAAGCTGTTTCGACTCCCAGCCCGAACACCACCTGCTCACCTGGGATCCCCTTCCCTCCCCAGGTGTGCTCACAAGGCCTCGGCCCCCACACGCCCCCGGCCCCAGAGAGGCCCGTCTTACCCTCTCCATCACTCTGGCTCCCTGAGTTCCTGTGGAGAGGACACAGTAAGGATCGGGGGCCACTAGGCTCCCCGTTCTGGAAAGCCCTGGTCCCGTGAAGAATGAGGTCGACGGACCAGCTTGCATGGGAGGGTGGGGCATACAAAGGGGGGCAAGGAGGCAGAGCTGGGAGGGTGGGCTGAGTTCACGGGGGAAGGGGACTCTGGCCAGCCCCCAGGGGGCACCCCAGGGAGGGTGGGGTGAGCAGGGGCTGGAGCAAAGGCCACCTGCCCCTTCACCCACCTGGCTCGGCCCGAGGCCTTCTCAGGGCCCGGTCTGTCGCAGAGACGGCTGTGGTTCTTCGTTTCTGCTGAATCCACCAGGCACCGGGGCTCAACCAGCCACTTGGTGGAGAGAGAGAAGCGCTCAAACTCGGAGGGTGAGATCAGGTAGAAACCTGGCGGGTGGAGAACCTGGCAGGTGAGGCCAGCCCGAGTCTCCCGGGCCTTGTGGCTGCCAACAGAGCTGCCCGCCCAGCGGGGGATTAGGGGCCGGAGCCCCCCAAAGTTCTCTGCCTGAGGAGCCTGGCCTTGACCCGAACACCCCCGACTGCCCTTCCCAGCGGGCCTCGCAGCACAGCAGGAGCCCCAAACGCAGCCCTGCGGGCCGAGGTCCCGCCGCGCCCGCCGCCCGCACACCTTGGCCGTGCTTGGTGAAGACGCAGGAGGCGATGCCGCTGACGTCCTCCCGGCGGATGCAGCTGTACCGCACCTGGGGCTTGAGCAGGGGCAGCGAGACCACCTGGATGTCGCCCAGGTTGGTGAGGACAGCCAGGTGATGCTCCCTGTAGCGCTCGGCCCGACAGCTGCCGAAGTGCGCCGCACCGACCCGCCGCACCCGCGAGCCCTCCAGGGCGGTCAGCTTCAGCTTCAGCCTGGCGCTGACCCCGGGCAGCGCGAACACCTAGGGCACAGGGCAGCCGGTCACGCCTGCCGCCAGACCGGTTGGCAGAGCGTCCTCCGGTCAAGCGAGGGCTTCCCGCTTCCCTGCCCGATGCTGCCGCGGGGCCTGGCCCTCAGATGGGTGGTCGCTGCACTCAGACTGCGAGGACGCCAGGGCCTCTTCTCTCCCTGTGTTTCCTGTCCCTTCCCCAGACACAGGTCCTGCTTCAGCATCCCCGCCACTGACCCTGGGGCCCGGGGGCTCCGACAAGACCCCGCTTCTTTCCTGGGCCTCCACAGCCCTCACACAGCAACTACAAACACAACTGTAAGCGAGTCCCATACGTTGTCGTTTGTGCCGGGGATTCCCGGGGGACCCCACCTCCTCCCATAAGGCACCTTGAACTGCTCCTCCGACACGACAAGCAGCTGGTGGCTTCCCTGCATGTCGGGGCTCTTTGACAGGTCATGCGCCACTTCCAGGGGCTCGGGAAGGGGCACACTGTGTCCGTCCAGCACCAGGATGCCCACCACGGGCGCTCGGTGCATCAGCTGGATCTCCTTGGCTGCAGGGACGGAGGGAGGCGGTGGGGCTGGTGGCTGGGCGGAGGACGAGGCTGGAGACACCATCCCGCTCCCAGCCGAGGCAGACAAGGGCTCCTGCCCTGCCCGGCACTCACCCTGCTCCGCCCGCACCGGCTCATCCATTCTCCGCTCGGCGGGGGGCACGCGCAGCGCAAAGGCGTAGACGGTGCCTCCATTGGTGCCAGCCCACAGCGAGGGGCAGTGGCGGAAGCCTGCCGGGAGGCAAAGGTTTACGTCGAACCCCTGGCTCTGGGGGTCAGGGGGAGCCAGGAGGCCTGGCTCACTACCTGTGTGACTCCAAGGTCAAGTCAGCAAACTTTCACAAACCGCACTTTCTTCCACTGTAAAATGGAGCTGCCGTGGGCCCTGCCTACCTCCTGGGTGCAGACGGGCAAGGCTGGGAGGGCTCTCTGACCACCAAGAGCCCCATACAGATGATCCCAAACCCGGGACAGCTCGGCCCTCGAGATACAGCAGCAGACAGCCCTCAGCCCACCCTTGCCCTGGCAGGAGAAGAGAAACAGCCAGAGCGCTTCCAGGGGGCCTACTGGGTACCAGCAGGCACGTGGCACGTCCCAACGCTCGCAGCAGCCACTCTAGGAGGAAGCTATCCCTCCATTTTACAGGGGGAGAAGCGAGACCCAGAAAGGCTAAGTGACACGTCCAAGGTCACCCTTCTAGAGAGTGGTGGGGCCTGGATACGAAGCCAGGGCGATCAGACTCGGAGACCCAGGCACGGGAGGGAAAGGGGCGGGCGGGGGCTGCAGTCTCCCCTTGCTCACAGGGGGAACCCCTCTCAGGGGTGCACCAGCCAGCAGCCTCCGACACGCCCTCACGCCAGAGGGGCCCCCCACCTCAAGCTGGCCACTCACTGTCCCTCAGGTAGGTGTCAGCGAAGTAGAGGGTCCGGACAAAGCCCGTGAAGGAGTCCTCCGCCGAGCGGGCCTCGATCTTGCGCTGCACGGGCGCCAGCTCCACGTTCTGCAGGCCAGTCCTCTCCGCCCTGCTTCTCCCCTCCTGCACCTGCAGTGGAGTGGGCCAGGCCTGAGGGTGGGCTCTGGCCTTCCTTCCCGGGGGCATCAGATTGCTCAACAGCGAGCCTTCCGGGAAGACTGGCCACAGCCCCTGCCACCACCTGCCTGGTAATCCTGACTGAGGCCGTGAGCCTGAGGCATTACAGTGACTGCCTCTCACACTTAGGGAAGCCGAGGCGCAGAGAAGCAGTGTGACGGATCCGAGGTCACAGGGTTGGTGGGGGTCGGGGGTGGCCCAGAGCCCGCGTCTGTGGCCAAAGCAGGCGGGGCAGGGAGGGGTGGTTGGGACCTGCCGCTGGCTGCTCCGGGCTCTGCCCGGGCTCGTGGCCGGCCTCGGCCTCACCTCTCCCGGAGGGCCAGCAGGCCGCCGCTTCCTGCTGGACACCCGGCTGCGACGTATCCGGCGGAAGGACTGGCGCAGGGACTTCTTTAGGGACTTCACGCGGGACAGCGGGCCCTCCAAGGCTAGCTGGTCGTTGGGGTGCAGCGTGCACCTGGGGGGACGTTGGGCCATCAGCGTGGCCGGGGCCTGAGGGACCTTGCCAATCCAGGCACCAATCCCAGACCCGGGCCCCGGCCACCCCGGGAGGTCTGCTCACTTGACAAAGACCTGCCGCCGCTGCTGGTGGTCAAAGAGGCCAAAGCCGTGGCTGGTGCCGAAGGCCACGAGCCGCCACTCGGAGTGCAGGGCCAAGGAGGTGACCACAGCCGGGGGCTGGCACTGCACCAACACAAAGGGCTGGAAGCCGGGCTCGAAGTGCACGGGCCCCGGGCGGGCACACAGCCGCTCGTGCCCCTTCCAGCGGTAGCCCTCCTGGTCCTGCAGCAGGTCGGCCTCCACCTGCTCCACGGCGTGCTCCGCCTCCTCGTCATTCAGCTCCAGCACCAGCACCTGGGTGGGGCGGCAGATGGGCTGAACCACCCCCGGCACCAAGGGACAGCGGGGCCTCAGGGACCCTAACGGCAGGGGCGGCAAAGGACCCAAGATCCACGCCAAGGCCGAGGGTCAGAAGTGCCCAACCTCTGGCTCTTAATCCTGATTTCTGGAGGAGAAAGGCCTCCCTCTAATGGGATCAGGGAACTTCTATTCGCTGGGAGAAGTCAGAGCCACAGGGGCAGGTGATGCACCAGGGGAGCGCTCAGGAAGCTGGTTCCTGGCCCTGCTGCCCCCCCAGTACTGAGAAGGAAGCCCGTGGGCCTGGACGCTGCCCAAAGTCACCTGATCAGCCCTCCCCACTGCTCCCCACGCCCAGCCCGGCCTGCTACCTGCCCTGCTGTGCCGGCCACAGCCAGGTAGCCACTGTATTTGCAGAGGAAAATCTTCTGGATGCCCAGCCGAGGATCGTCACTGTAGGGGTCGAAGGAGCCCACCTGACAAGGGAGAAGAGCTCCGTGAGGGGCCCTAAGCGCTGGACCTGGCCCGTCCCCGCACTCCCTGGTTCCCAGGCTCCGGGCCTCACCTTGCGGAGGGGGGGCCACTCGTCCTCACCCTGGGCATTGAGGCTGTCGTTGGGGTCTGTGTCGGTGAGGAACACCCGTACCGTGCTGAGTTTGTAGAGCAGCCGCAAGCAGACGCCCGAGGCATCCCAGAACCGCACCGTGCCGTCCTCGTGCCTGTGGGCACAGCCCGCCTGCCGCGCGTGAGAAGGATGCCGGGCCAGGGGTGCCCGGGACTGGCACGCACACCCCCCCGAGCTCTGCCCCCACCCCACACGTCCCACTAGGCAGGCGAGTACGATCAACGTCACCTACCCTGTGAGCAGCAGGTCCCTCTGGGGTGGGGCCGGGGCCAGGCTGGTGCCACCGTTAATGGGCCACTCCTGGAGGAGATGACGGAGAAGTTCATGGGCGAGCCTGGCTCTGGGCTGGGGCGGGGCTGGGGCCAGACCTACCATGGTGGAGAAGTGTGTGTTCTGCCGGCTGCCGGCAGCAATGATGCGCTCCCACAGCTTCAGGGGGATGTTGGAGACATGGTGGGAGCAGGTGATGGCGGAGCAGTGCAGGGAGGCCAGGTAGGGAGGCTGGACCGGAGGCCAACCAGCCGTCTGCAGGTCAATCACGACCAGCTCCTCCTCAGCCAGCACTACCAGGGCATAGGGGTCATCAAAGGCTGCGGGGACAGGCCAAGGGTCAGGGGCTGCAGGAGCCACTGGGAAGCAGTCTGTCCAGCCTGGCCCGGTAGAATCTGAGGCTCTAGGGCTGGAGCCAGGGAACCCACATTTTAAAAGCAAGCTCCAAATCCAACAATGCATAAAAAGAATTATATGCCACGGCTAAGTGGGATTTATCCCAGGTATGCAAGGCTGCGTCAACTTTCGAAAATCAATTAATGAAACCCACTGCATCAAGAGGCTACAAAAGAGAAATCGGGAACTCCCTGGCGGTCCAGTGGTTAGGACTCCATGCTCTCACTGCCAAGGGTCCGGGTTCAATTCCTGGTCGGGGAACTAAGACCCCACAAGCCGTGTGGTGTGGCCAAAAAAAAAAAAAAAAAAAAAAAAAAAAAAAAGATGATCATAGCGATAGATGCAGAAAAACTATTTGACAAAACCCAACATCCATTTATGATTAAAAAAAAAAAACCTCTCAGTAAAGTAGGACTAGAGGGGAACTGCCTCAACTTGATAAAGAATATCTACAAAAAACCTACGGCTAATGTAATACTTAATGGGGAGAAACCTGAAGCTTTCCCACTGAGATCAGGAACAAGGCAAGGTTGCCTCCTCTCACCACTCATTTTCAAGTACTAGCTAAGGCAGTAAGACAAGAAAAGGAAATAGAAGGTATACAGATGGGGAAGAAAGAAGTAAAACTGTCTTTGTTCACAGATGACATGATCATCAGTGTAGAAAATCTAAAAGAATTGAGCAAAATCTGGCCCTGGCTCCCAGCATGCTGTCAGGTGTGAGGAGGGAAGAAGAGGCTGAGAAAGGAGGAAAAGCAGGTTCAGAGTCTCCCTCCAAAGGGCCACTGGCAAGGCTGGGAGAACACAGCCCAGGGTGTCCTGAGCAGGCCTGCCTCCCTCACCTGGAGGCCTCGGGCCTGTCAGGTCAGAGTCATCTAGGGAGGAGGCCCGCCCTCCTGGAGATCTCCCGCCAGGCCTCCTCTCTAGGTTTCGACACCAGCCCTTTCTGGTCTTGCCTGTCACCCAATTTAGAAAGCTGACTCAGGGCTTTGTTGGCCTGGCTGAGTTCCAGGAGGAGACCAGCTCAGCTGGCATACACTGCTACCTGCCCCACCCCACAAGGAGGGCTTCCCCATGTCCAGGCCAGGAGCCCTTTGCCTCAGCCGGGTGGGTGTTAAGCCCAACAGTGCAGGTCTGCCCACCTTTGGGCCAAGTCCCAGCTGAGCTGGGGAAGGGCAAAGAGAGCTTGGGGTGGATGGGAGGTGTGGCCAGAAAGGACAAGCCACAGGCCAGCAGGGAAGGAAAGGAGCAGCCTCGGGGACGCAAAGAAGAGGTGCAACGGGACTCAGGGACTCAGGGGCGGCAGCTTTGGGAACGCCTGCAGGCCCTTCCTCTTCGTTTACGGATGGGGGTGGGCCCGATCCCCACACCTCCTGGTGGCCTGCCCTCCACACTCACTCCCGCTCGCCTACCAGCCTCAGGGTTCGCCTCAGTGAGGACAGTGAAGTCGATGACACGGGAGGTGAAGTCAAAGGCTGTCTGCTGGCCGTTGTGGACCACTGAGATGCAGTGGCGGTCCCCATAGCTGGCCCGCGGCATGCCGCCCTGGAAGATGGTGAAGGGCAACCTGGCAGGCACAGAAGAGCAGGGGGTGGGCTGCTGACAGCGCCCCAGAAGCCAAGGGCTGAGCCAGTCGTGGGGTGGCCCTGTGACCGGCCTCTGCAGCCGGGCCTGGGATGAGGGCTGGCCCCAGTGTTAAGTGCTCTCACTCGAGGTCCCCAGGAGGGGCTGGGGCGGACCCCCGTCTCTTCCCAACTCAACAGCCCCGGAGAACTTGGGGGCCAGCAACGGAGCACGCAGGCTGCAGGCTCTGAGTCTCTGCCGCCACTCCCGTTTCAACCAGAGTGCCCTCTGTCCCCTTTTTCTGCTTATACGTCAGGTCTCCCCGTATGATTCTGTTTGAAGAAACAGGTCTGCTCCTAAGACAGAGTTTGGAACCTGCTGATCTGAATCATCTCTCCAGGAGGGTGGAAGGGAAAGAATGGGAATGAGTTTTCAGGAATTAGTCAGAGAGAGGTATGAACGGCCCCCCCCTCCCTTCCCTGGAGACCCGGATATGAGACCCAAAGACCGTCACTAGGCACCATCTCCCCCAGGCAGAGGTTTGAGCAGCCTTTCCAGCTCCCCAGGAAAGCTCTAGAAAGGGAACAGGACAGAGCACTGATACCTACCCCTGCTTGGTGGTCAGCCAGAAGATTTTGGTAATAGCTTTGCAAGGAAAAGGGCCTAAAAGAAAAGGAAATGCCTTGAACGGTCCTCCCGCTCTCAGGGGCCCGTGGGTCTGCAGCACAGCTCCCGCATACCCACGGAGCAGATCTAGGCTCGGGAGTCTTGCTCTGAGCAGTTCCCAGAGAAAGTCACAGTGGGTGTCAGAAAACCCGCTGCGTGGCTTTGGACACAGCCTTCACCATCTCTGGGCCCCAGGTTTTGCTTCTGTGAGTTGGACACCTACACCTGAAAGCAGGAGAGACCGACTGGGGCCAGAGAGGACAGCGCCTTGCTCACTGGAAGGCGGTCCCAGGTGGCGGGCGAGCACTGACCGTAAGGCACACAGCTGCGCGGGGGCTCCGGCTGCAGGGTGTCACTGGACACGGGCCACTGGCAGTAGCCGCCGTCAGAATGGCAGCTGACAATCAGATGGCCGTCCCGCTGCCAGCAGACGTTCTCCAGTTGCTTCACGGTGGGAAAGGAGAGAGAGTGCCCAAAGGCTGGGATCAGGGGTGCGGTTCCATCGCCTGCACCCCACGCCTCAGACGGGGGCTGGATGTGTTATGTGGGGCCTGGGAGAACCGTGTAGCACCCCTACCTGGCTGCTGAGGAAATGACAGAGCACACAGCTGCCCTGGAGGTCCCAGATGACGACAAGGCCCCGGCTGTAGCCAATGAGGATCTGGTTGGGGTCCCGGGGATGTTCCTGCAGAGCCTCCACCATCTCAAACGCCCGCCTGTGGCGGACCTCCTCTGGCAACCTGGGCAAGGGGAGCAGCGTGAGCCCGCGTCAGCGTCCACCGATGGGGCGTGGCTGAGAGCGTGGCACAGCCACGCCCGGCATCGCCGGGGCAGCGGGCACTGAACGCGCCGGCGTGGAACGGCCGCCAGGACCCATCATCAAGGGGAGAGAGAAGCAACGCATAGGACAGGGCAGCGACAGAGAAAACCCCCTAAGGATGCAAACGCAGGTGGCACAGCTATAAGGAAAAGCAAGGAAGTGATTTCCAGAAAAGTCGATGTGGTGGTTACCTCTGGGGGAGGGAGGGAGGGAGCTGTGACAGAGAAGGGCAGGTGGGGGACCCTGGGGGGCTGGCAGAATTTTGTGTTTACCCAGAGTCGGCTACACGGACGCTCACCTAACAAGAATCCATTAAACTGTACCTTCAGACTTAGTGCACTTCGGTAAGGTGTTGGTGTTTCATAAAAAAAAAAGTTTTTAAGACCTACAAAACAAAACTCTCTATATCAGTTGGCCTGGCCTTGAGCCTTGACCCCCTCCTTTTCTGGGCCTGGAGTGCTGAGGTGAAGTTTGGAGGTGCTACAGCCAACAGAAGACCATGAGGTGGCAGGCACAGGACCAAGAGCCAATACCGAGGAGGGCGAGTAGGAAATGGAAACAGCCTGGATCCCAAGGGCATTTCTACGCTCAAACCCAAACCAAACCCTCTACATTTAGAACAAAGATTTAGACCAACGGGAGGGGTTTCCAGGGCACCCAGGCTGGGAAAGCCCAGCAGGGGCTCCTCCGCGACTAGACTCCCACCGGCACGGGGAAGGTGGGCACTGGTACAGCCACACACTGAGGAGCAGGTCCTTCCACCGTCCTGCCCGCAGGCCAGGCGCCCCGGCTGAGCACCAGCCGTGCCTGCCACCCTGTAAACAGTCCTGCTCTGACCATGGTCACGCTGCCCTGACTCTACCGTGCCCAGTGCTCAGAGGGCCCCGGCCCCAAGCAGGAATCCTCCCAACCCAGCAATGCCCAGCCCTGCTTGACCACCACCCGGGGCCAGCCTGACAACTATGAGTGTTACAAGCCTGGTCCAGAGCCCGTAGGAAGGTGGGGCCTGAAGCAGCTCCACAGCCCAGCACCCTGGCCTCCCCGCTGCCCTTCCTCACTGCAGAACACTCCATGGCCATCAACCTGGCTCCCGTGAGCTCCTGCCGGACGCCTCCACCCCATCCTGTTTTGGGCCCTGGCCCCCCTCCACACCCAGACCTGGTCTGACTCCCTCTCTCCCACGGACACCACCATTAAGGAGCGAAGATTCTGAAACGATCTCAAGAAACCTACAGGTTGTGGCCGCCAGGGATTGGGGGCCATGGAGCCTGCATGCAAACGAACATGTGGCAGAGACTCCAAAACACAAGCATCAGCAGAAGCTGCCCAGCTGATGCAGGGAGGTTTGGGCCCCGTCTGCCCCACTGTGGAGCCCCGGCGCTTCGAAAGAGGTGGTATCAGTGCCAAGAACGCTGGACTGAGAGTTGGTATCACTGCACAATCATTCTGAGCCTTGTTTTCCTTTTAAATGAGGTGACAAGTTACTCCCAAGACCCCTTTTAGTGCAAGGATGCTAACTCTTTTTGGGGGGTGAGATTCTCAATTTGGGGGACAGGTGGAGGGAGAGCTGAGAGTCTGCCCTCCCATCCCTACAGACTTCCCAGGAGAGAAATTATAAGCTCCTGAGGCATAACTGGGATGGAAAGGAGAAGGCCACTCGAGGGGACAGGTTCCTCAGGGCACGAGGGTCTCCGGGCCCGGGGCTCACCGCTGCAGCACGGCCTCTGAGCTGATCGTCCGGTCCTCCAGCGCGCGGAAAGCCGGCAGCTGCACCACGAACACACTGCCGCTCTCGGTGCCCAGGTAAAGCAGCTGGCAGGAGGAATGCGGCAGGACCACGGTGATCTGCGTGGCACTGGGGGCGGCCCTGCAGACGGGAATGATGGCCTGTGAACTGGCTCTGCCCAGGCAGGGGGGACCCACAGATAGGATCCCCCGACTCCCTCAGCGGCCCCAGGGAAGGCCAGGCCTGCGGGGGGGAAGCAGGCCCGTGAGGTCCTTTGATGGGGTCCAGCAACTCAGGCCCGGACAAACATATTGTTTTTTTTTTTTCTGCCAAGACAGGAGACAGATGGCAGAGAGCTGGGGCTAAGAAGCAGAAAAAAATCCCTTGGCGCCTCCCACGTAGGCTCTGTGTGGGGATGGGGGGAGGCGGGCCGCAGCCCCGCCAGCTCCTCCCAGGGCACCCTGGAGTTGGTGCACGGGTCGGGCCGGTTAGGAGAGCAAGAAGACTGAGTTCTTACCCTGGGGGGCCACGGAGCGTGAAACTCTCATCCTCCTGCAGCTCTGACACCCCGCCTTTGACCTTCAGGCTCCACAGGTGCAGGCTGTTGTCATCCAGCAGGGTGACCAGCCGGCACTAGGCAGGACACGGGGCAGAAGCGTGCTGTCTCGTTAACCAGGGAGGTACAGCATTCACCGTGACCTTTACACACCGGGGCAGCCCAGCCTGTGCGGGTCATTTCAAAGAGCCCCAGAACCAAGAGACCCCTGGCTACCGTAAGGGTGGCCGTGAACCGCAGCTGGGGAAGGGCAGGTTTGTCCCGGGTCCTCCCATCAGCACCAAACCCAGGGCCACCAAATGCCTGCCTCTCCATACGTCCTTTCTGGAAGATGTGGAAGTAAGAAGGGCACGGGGGCAGGGGGGCCTCACCTGGCCAGGCAGGAAGTGGATCTGCACTGCAGCGTTGTTCTCACGGTGCAGACCCATGAACTCCACCCCCGGGGCACCATAGCTAGGAGTAGCAGGCTCAGGAAAGGCTCCAGAAGGCAGGGCACCACCCCTTGGCCTGCCCTCTGGGCCCACGTGGCAAGGAGTGCAAATGGCCAGCAGCAGAGAAGGGCTCGCCCTCTCCCCAGGCAGCCGGCCGGGTGTGGGGGGTGTTTAGGGTGGGGAGGAGACAGCAGGGGGCCTGGCCTGAAGGCACCGGGCCAGTAACCTGACCCCTGAGGGTAAAGCCAGCCAACCAGGGAGAGCTGTCGCAGCCAGGAGGGGTGAAGCATTATCTTGGCAACTGTTAGGCTGTTCACTGTACCCCTGCCCCCCGCCCCACCGAAACCCATAACCTGAACTGCAACAGACCGTCAGCTACCACATGGTGGCACCTGTGAGAAGACGCACAGGGCAGCCGTGGGCCCGCCTACGGCAGCCACGGCCATGGCCGTGAGCCTTGGCGCTGCCTTGGCGCTGAGAATCGTAACCAGGACATGGCCGTGGCCTGGCAATGATTAACCAGCTGAGGGAGGGCCGAGTCGGTGGAAGCTGGGTCTCTGCCCTCCTGCGTACACACCCCCTGCAGCCTAGCGCTGCTGGCTTGCACCCCCAGGCTCCCCGCACCCGCCCTGCAGCAGAGGAGGGAGTTACAGCTTTACTGGAGGAGGTGCCGCCTGGGCTCTCCACGGGTGGCCCCCACCTCCCAATTCCCCTAGGTCCCACCCTGGTTCACCCTGGGGGCTCAGGTCAGAGTCAGGGGTGGGACTCCCAGACTCGTAGCCCAGCCTAGGCCAGAGGACCCAAGCAGCGATTCCCCATCCTGGAACCTGTGGACTTGCCTCTGAAATGGACCCACTGGGCCACGTCCAGCCTCAGGCCAGGGAAGGACTGTCCCCACCAACTAGGAGTCCACTCTCCTCTCCGGGGTGTCTGTGTGTGTGTGTGTGTGTGTGTGTGTGTGTGTGTGTGTGTGTGTGTGTGTGTGTGTGTGTGTGTACGCGGGGGGTGTGCAAGGTCGGGGGTAGAATCTGGAAGAGCAGCTGCCTTAGCACAGCTCCTCTAACCCAAGGCCACCCCATCTCTGGTTTGGACAGAGCCCTGGGCCCAGTCTACTGATCCTTTGGGGGTGGGGCCCATCCCTGGCCTCCACTTACTGCATTCGGGGCTGACTCCTAAGAGGGTATTTGGTACGTCCTGGGAACAAGAGGGGTCATCTGCAACTTGCTTTTTATGGAGAGTTGGGGGAGTCCTTCCTGAATCTCACCAATGCCAAGGCCCCTGGCCCTTCCAGGGCATCCCTGGGTGGGAGCTGGGAGAACGGAAAGGATACAGCTTGATGGCTCCGGAGCGGGTGCCGATGGCCAGGATGCGCAGGGAGGGGCTGTAGCCGAGGGCGCTGGGCTGGTGCGGGAAGCCATGCTCCACCGTCTGCAACGACAACCAGGCAGGCATGAGCCTGTAGACACGTCCCCTCTGCCCCTCCGTGGCCGGGGGCAGGGGGTCAGTGCCGGAGGGAGGAGCCGCAGCAGAGAGCCACCCCCAGCAGGAAGAAGGAGTTCAGTCTCGTTCAGGTCCTCACCTGGACACACCTGGGCCCCACCCTCAGTCCATTCCTGACCTGGTCCTTGGCCACATGGTCCTCTCCCTGGGAGCCCATTCTCCCGGGACACCGTCCTGGCCCCTTGCTCTCCAGGAACTCTGACCTGGTTCCTCCACCACCCGTACTGTGGGCCACCCACCCAGCCCTCCTACCGGGGTGCGGGGGAAGCTCTGGGGGGCTGGCACAGGGGAGGCACCAGGTGGCTCAGGAAGCCCAGCTGCACTGCAGCTCCAGGCGGGCCCCTGGGGTCCGACGGAACCCTCAGCTGCCCTTCCCGACTGTGGGCCACCCGAGGCTCCTCCAGCACTGAACATCTGCTCTGTCTCAAGTGCCTCGTTGCCACTATGAGTTCTCCTCCACCATCTTCCCAGGGAGGAAGCTTCTGGAGTGTTGTTGCAGACACAAGCTTTGGCTCAGTTCTTATTATAGAAATAATACACATTGTAGAAAACTTGGCACATATAAAGGAGCTCGAAAAAGAAGACAAAAATCACCCACACTCCCACAACTGGAGTAACCCTTCCTAACAAGGGTGTGTATCCAACTGTAAGCGTGTATGGGCCTATACTTAAACACAGACACCTCAGAGAAAGACAAATGCTGTATGACATCACTTATATGTGGAATCCAAAAAACACAACAAACTAGTGAATATAACAAAAAAGAAGCAGACCCACAGAGAGAGCGAGCAAACTAGTGATTACCAGTGCGGAAGGGTGTTAAAATTTTTTTTAGATTTTGGGGCTTCCCTGGTGGTCCAGTAGTTAAGATTCGGCGCTTCCACTGCAGGGGGTGAAGGTTCAATCCCTGAACTAAGATCCTGCATGCAGCGCGGTATGGCCAAAAAAAAAAATTTTATATATATATATATATGTATATATAATTTTTTAACGTTTTAAATAAAAAATATGAATAAAATAAAATAAAAACATATAGGAAAGGACAAAAAAAAAAACCCCAGAGACCTAATTGGGACCATGCCACACGAATATACATACAGACACATAGCTCTGTGGTCTTTCCACCTATAGCCAGCCCAGGCTGTTAAAAGCAATAAAACGACTTTTATTTTTTTTCATCGCACGGTATGGCTTGCGGGATCTCAGTTCTCCAACCAGGGATTGAACCCGGCCCACGGGCAGTGCCGAGTCCTAACCACTAGACCGCCAGGCAACTCCCTAAAACGACTTTTAAACGGCTGAAAAATATTCCTCAGGGGGAGGTGCCCTAACTCACCAGGCCTCTGTTATTGAACATTTACTTTGTTTTTAGAGGTTTTGTAATTGCCAGTTGCATCGATGACTATTCTTGGGCTCCTATCTCTGCCTGCAACTCAGTATTTCCTTAGGCAGGTGTCCCAGGGGTGGAATTACAGGTTAAAGAGGTATGGATGGAAGCACTAGAGGTTGAGATTGACAAACCATCTTCGGGAAGGTTTTCGGTTGTTTCTCAGTCAGCTAACCCCACTCCAGCCACCCGCCCATCCCCCGCCAGGGGATACTGAAGCTGTAGAGCTATAGATTCCAGCAGGACAGAGGATGCCAGCCAGCGATTTCAAAGTTTCGTGTTTTTTTTTCTTTAAACCATGGAGACTGCCCTGCAGAAAAAGGGTGCCCCAATGAGGCAGCTCTCCTTAGGCCCAAGGCTCTACTCTGGGCTTCACTTGGCCTCCAAGGAGCAGAAAGAGATAAGTCCTGGTGACAGCTGGAGCGACAGCTTAGCAGACCCAACCGCTTTGCTGCATGCCTGCCCACCCAGGCCAGTGGCTCGTGGAAGGGGCCCCTGTGCTGGGGTTGGTCCAGGGATGAGAACTCCAAAGAGTGCCTATTCTGGGGACACGTAGGTGTGAGGGCCCCGCAGGCTTGGTTCTCTGCCAGGAACACAGTCTGCCCTGCCAATGGCTGTACCTGGAAGGGTCAGCTGGGAGGGCAGCAGCACGCCAGCAGGAGCCCTCCCCGGCCCGGCCCCCCAGGTTCCTGTTCAGCTATGTAAAAAATGCAGAGCCTGGAAAAGCCTTGGGGAGATAGCAGGGTATCTGGAATGTAAACATTTCCCAGGAAAAGGAGGGCAGGGCTCGAGAGACTCGGTGTGTGGGACGAGCTTCCCCAGGAGCCCCCACTAGGCCTCGGCCGGCCCCAGGCTGCTGGGGCCTCGGGAAGTCAGAGGCCTGAGCTACAGAGAAGGTTCCTGGGATGACAGCATTCTCCCATCATTCCCAGCAGCCGCAGCTCAGGATCACAGTGTCTGGAATTTGGAGGACTCTGGGGGAAACACCCAGCAGGAGCCTGGTGGCCAGCAGGGGCCCAGACCCTGATGCCCAGTATAACAGCCACAAGCCGTGGGTAGATCCCGAGCGCTTGCAATGTGGCAAGTGCCACAAAGGAACTGAACTTTTAATTTTATTTAATTTCCATTACCTTAAATTCAAGGATGGACCCTTAACTCAGTAATTAGAAAACTTCCCAGGTGTGTTCTTGGGTTCCAAAGGAACAGGGGCTGGAGTCAGGCAGACCAAAGCTTTGAATCTCCTTTTTCAACTGTAAATCTTCCAAACTCTAAATATAGATCACATATTCCTAAAGAAAATTTCATGGCCAAATTGAGATGTGCTGTAAGTAAAAAAATGTACCTTTGCATTAAAAAAAAAATTACTAAGAAAAAAATCTAATACCTATTGACTACATGTTGAAACAATAATATTTTGGATATATCGGATTAAACAGAATATGTTATCAAAATAATGTTACTTGTTTAAAAAATTTTATAACGCGCTTCTACAACATTTTAAGTTACACGTGTCTCCTATTGTATTCCTATGGGACCGAGGTGCTACCCTAGACATGTTTACCTTGGGCATCAGCAGAAAAGTCAAGCCACAGAGGAAACAGTCTGCAGCTTTTTGTCAGGTGCTCAGGCCCCACGTTATCCTATCAACTCACTGGCAGGAAGTTCTCCTAACATCTCACCTGAGTCACACCTGCTGCGGATCAGCTCGTTTCCCTAACCCAGAGGGAGACAAAGGTCAGGCCCATCGCTCAGTCACTCGTACTCATTCCTCATCTCTTCAGGGTCCGGAGGACACTATGCCACCCCTAACTCCCGAACCACCTTCTTTTCCATAGGCTGGTTTAGAAAGAACAGGAACTGCGTCAGGCCCATGAAACTCAGAATCCCCAATACCACTTAAAAGGTGACTGGCCTTGGACGAGCTGCTTTGCCTCATTTCGCGGGTGGTGACGGGATGATGCTAATGACCGCACGCAGCGGGGCCGTCCTTGGCCCCAGCGGGAGGAGCCTCGGGACAACCGCCCGACCGCCGCCGGAGGGCTCAGCTGGCCTCACAGCGCACACAAGCCTTGCCTTCCTTCAAAGGCTCTCCCTCGTTCCCTCGCACCCCTCAGGGCATCTTCTCCAAGCTGACCAGGGCTCCCTCAAAAACAAAATAAGGGGAGGGAACTTCATGGTGACCCTAACTGGCTGGGGCCAAGAGGGTGGTTTCAAATGTAAATAGTGTGGTGACAGGGGATTCCCCAGGTCCGGGGCGGGCGGGGGCGGGGTGGGGGTGCGGTGGCGGGGTGGCGGGAAGCGACCCTGCTTCAACGTGCAAATAAGACCCACAATCTCTGAATGAGGCAACATGATACGATGAGGTAAAGCCAGTCATGAGATCAGGGAACTGGTTGAGCAAGGAGGAGTGGGGACCCCAGGCCAGTTACGAGAGGCCCAGGGGGTCTTGCTGGGAATGAGGAAGGGAGTGATTTGGATACGGGGAGAGAACAGAGGTCAGTTAATTGAGGGGAACGGCGGGGAGCTGGACACCCAGGGCCCGAGAAGCCTGGGGAAGCAGGAAGTTTCCACGAGGCCCCTCTGCCTGCGCTCCGGCTGCCTCCCAAGGTGGGGTGCCCTTCCCATCCCCTGGTTCCCCCTCCCTCTGACTCCTAACAGCCTTTTAAGACGTGGTTTCCCCCCACTGGAGCAGCAGGTCCACGTGGACAGGGACCCCCTCCAGGCTGGTTTAGGGTTTAGGCACAGTTCCAGGACCCCGGAGCATAGAAGGTATCTGACCTCCCTTAAAGAAAGCAGCCCCCGGGGCACAGGAGGTGCTCAGCCCCAGGGGGGGTCCTGCTGTGGACTTCCAAGGCACACAGCGACCCCCATCAGCCCTCCGCCCTGGACAGCGGGCCCGGGTTCCAGGGCCGGCCCTCCCAGCCAGAGACCCCAGCCGCCTCCAGCTCAGGTTCAAGCTAGGAGGCTGACCAAAGTGGGGTGTCCTCCCCTACCTCTTGAGCTCAGCATCCAGCCTACCTGGCACTGCCCCCACCCTGCTACCTGGCTCAGGTGACCTCTGCCAAGGGAAGAGAGAACAATGAACTCTTTTGACAGAGAGTGGGAAAGGAGAGATTTCTAGGAGCCGCCAAACTGCAACATTAGCCCGGTGTGGGAGAGAGAGAAAGCCCGTCTGTCTCACACCGGCTCCGGGACCCCATTTCAGATTCCCGGAAGGGAGAGAGCAAAGGTGGTTTGTCTGAGAGCGAGGGAGCCCTTCGTCCTGCCGTCGGCAAGGGGGGACCCTGTCCAAGATCGAGAGCTGAGGAGTCCCTAGCACTTGCTGGGCGGGGGCAGGAAGGAAGGCTGCCCAGGGGCACGGGGCGGGAGGGCGCGCAGGGGGTGGGCTGGGGAGCAGGGAGGCACCGCCCCGTCCTGGGTGTGGTCAGCCCAGATTCCTGGCGGTGGCGGCAACCTGGCCCTCCCTGTGCGGCTGTCACCTGACACCAGGGGCCCAGCCATGCAAAAGCCAAGACCAAACCGCCTGGCCCTGGACGGGGCAGCTGGTCAGGAACACACTGTTTGTTCAGGGCCTGGGGTGGGGGAGGGCGGCCCAGGCAGGAAGGGCGGCCAGCGGGTTTCACCAGGGGAGGCAGGGCCTTGAGGGTATTTTCAAGGAAGGGGTTTTAATTTAACATGAGCTTACGTCCCCTTGTCCCCTCGGAGTCACTTCCTCCCTCCTGAGGCGCCCAGTGGGCCCCGCGGTCCCCTTATTTGGTCCTCAGTGGCCCTGCTGGCACTGCCAGCTGACCTCTCTGTCTTCCCAACAGGCCTGAGGACCCGGCACCTGGCACAGGTGAAGAGACGGAAGGCCGCACCCTGAGGCCACACGGCTGTGGGCAGATGGAACCGGCTGCCGCATCCCCAGCCGGTGCCCCCTCCAGGTACTCAGGCTGTGCAAGCCTGGAGGCCTCAGTTTCCTCACCTGCAGAGTGGGAACAGCGCCCACCTGTGAGTCGTCAGGAGGCTGAGGCGAAGGCGAGGCAGACCCTGTAGGGCATCAGCTGTGTGTGGGTGCCATTCAAAGCAATTTAACTCACTCAGCCCACCAATCTGGGTGTAGGGGTGATTATAACGCCCACTTTACAGAGGAGGAAACTGAGGAGCAGAGAGGTTAAGTAACGTTTCTGCAGTCACTCAGTGAGGAAGCAGCACAGCTGGCATCTAGACCCAGGCCGCCTGGCTCCAGAGTCCCCGCCCCAACCACTGCACCCCCTGGCCCCTTTGCTGCTTGGCATGGAGCCCTTGGTGAACCGGAGCTGCCCCTCGGACAATCAGTCCCCAGCAGGGGGCTCAGAGCATCTGTCCACAGACACAGCTCCTTCCCAGGTACCGAAGCTGAAGAAACAGGACATGCTGCTCTCGGCCCCCCGGGGGCCATGTCCCTGTCTCTCTGAGGCACCTCGCTTGGTGTGGGTGTCAAGGAGTTTGGCCAGAAGGTACTGGAGGGGGAGGCCCAGCTGGTGTCTGCAAGCCTCTTGGACTGGCCTATGATGGTGCCACCGTCCCACCTCCCAGCTCACTGCCCTGCAGACCGGCACTTCCGGGATGGACGCTGCCTGCTTCCCCAGACGTGAGGCTCAGAGCTCCAGCTCTGTGTATCCCACTGTCTGCTGGGAGCCGCCCTCACCTGAGGGTGCCAAGATTCTCCAAACTGAACCTCGAGTCAGATAACATTCACAGAGCTGTGCTGATACTGGAACCACTCGCCACTTAGGCCCTTCAACTCATACATTAACTCGTTTAATCCGCACACCAACACTGTGGGGTGGCTTCTGCTACCCTGCTCCTCGCCCCTCCTGGGCTCCCCAACCCAGTGGGTGGCACCACTGCCCAGCCAGGATGCAGGACACCCACCTCCCTTCCCTCCTACGCTCCGTCTATCACCAGGTCTCATCAACCTCTCGCCCTAAATAGCTCTCAACCAGGGGCTATTTTACTGGCCGGGGGACACTGGGCAGTGTCTGGAACATTTTTGGTTGTCACGTCTTGGGGAGGCAGGGCCAGGGATGCAGCTAAACAGCCTCACAACTCAGTGGGCCCCAAAGGCCCCAAATGTCAACGGTCAAGCCCTGCACCCCACCCCCACTGCTGGGCCCCAGTCAGTCAATGCAACGTCTCCTGAGTGCTCTGAGCTTACCTGCTCCTGACTGAAAGGTAGGGAACAAACAAACAAAAAAGGTCCCAGCGTTACCTCCTCTAAGTCATAAATGAGATCGCTCACTCCCCTGCTCAAAACTCACCAGGCTCCTCCGGTGTGTGTCAGACCCAGATTCCCAGGTTCCAGCCTCCCTCGATCCCACAGCTAACCTCACAGCCAGGGGGCCGGGGCAGGGCTGGCGTGGGTAGGACCACCCAGGCTCCCAAACCTTCCAGGATCTGGACTCACCCTCCAAGCCCAACCCTTCTGGCTCCACCATTCACCCAGAACCTAGATGAGATGAGTCTAAGCCCCTCCCCTCCCCAACACCCCCCGCCAAGGCGTTCCCCTCCCAGGAAGTGGAATTTTAGACCGTCAGCCCCCTTCCTTCCTCCAGACTATAAATGTCCTGGAGGGCAAAGGTCTCATCTGAGATTCCCAAAGCCCCAGCGCTGGGCTGTGTAGGTACTCAATGCATGCTTCTTGGAAGTGAATGGGAGGAAGAAGGAATTCCAGGAGCCTCCCCTCCCCCCCCCCAGCCAGGCCTGGGGGTGGGGCAGTCCAGTTTGGGGGCACTGGGCGGGGGGTGGGGGGGTGGCGAGGCATGATTCTTCTGCCCCAGCCCCACCCCAGCCCCACCCTGATGCTGCACAGTTGGAACTTGGGGCGGGGGTTCATCCCTCTTCACGGAGCCTGTCTAGCCGGTTTCCACTGGAATTGGCCACCTTTTTGGGGTGTGAGATCCCAGCATCATCGGGGCAATGGAAGGCGACAGGGGTCACCCAGGTGCCGTGGCGGATGCTGAGGTTCTGAGACGCCCAGCACCCACGGGCTGCTCCCTTGGAAGTGAGAATGGCAGGCCTCCGGGGCCCAGAGATCCCCCATTCATAACATACGCACGCCCACATCCCAAGGCCCAAAAGCCATGCCCACAGCTTCCTTCCCCCAGTGGGAGGAGGTGTTCATTTAGGGAAGCCCTGATCCCAGAGGCAGTAGCCTCACAGCCACAGGTCAAGAAAATCAGAGGAAACCTGCAGAGCAGGTTCGCCTTGAACAAGCCCCCGGGAGCTCTCTCTCCCTGGGAGGCCGGAAGCCCCTGAAAACAGCACCTGACACTCCCGGACCACTGTGCCTAGCACTTCAATGATCTAATTCCGCGTATTCCTCATAGCAAGCCTATGCAGTGGGTGATGGGCACAGGGTCACCCAGCTTCTAAGTGGCTAAGCTGGATTTGAAGCCCACCCGCCAGCATGTCCTGGAGGGCTCCTGGGACCCCTGAGGGGAAGAGCATCTTGCTGCTCCCCTTCCTGCAGTCCACCTCCCAGGGTGGAGGGAAGCTCAGGCATGGAGGCCAAGGGCCTAGATCAAAGCAGAGGTGAGACGAGCTAATTACCCCGAACCGGCTGCGGATTGCTAGGTGTCCTCGGAGCTAATAAACCACCCTGTGGTTCCTCCCCCTTTACAGGGAAGCCCCATGAGCGTGGGTAAGAGGACACCCGCTTGGGGGGCCTTAGGAGCAGGTGTGGAGTTGGGGTGGTCAAATGCCAACCCCGGCACCTTCTCCCAGGTGCCTCTCCCCACTCACCCAGGCCTAGAGCCGGCCAGAAGGAATCACGTGTTCTGCCTGCAGGGAAAGCTGTGTTTTCCTTTGGGGGTAATTTGAGGAGGGAGCGAACGGCCATGGCCTGAGGCCCCAGGGCTCCAACGAAACTGGCATCACAGGAACATTGTTATACTTTGCAGGGTTCAACGCACTTTCACCTTTCCCGGCCCTAGGCCTCCTCCATAACCCCGTGAGGAGGGAGGCAGGACAGGTTGTTTTATCCCCATTTTACAGGTGGGGAAACCTAGGCTGGAAGAGGCGGGGCGACCTGCAGAGGTCACACAGCCAGCGAGAGACGTGGGACAAGGAGAGCTGGCTCCTGGGCATCCTGTCGCCCCTTCCCAGGAAAGCCTCTAACCAGACCCCATTTCCAAAATCCAATTCCCAGGAGGCATAGCAGGCAGTGCCAAGTAAGTACCTTAGTCCAGGTAAAAGCGACCCCAGCGCCAGCCCCAGCCTGTGGGGAGGGTGATACCTTTCGTTTGTTTGTTCGGCCATGCAGCGCGGCTTGCGGAATCTTAGTTCTCCAACCAGGGATCGAACCCGCGCCCTCGGCAGTGAGAGCGCGGTGTCCTAACCACCGGACTGCCGTGGAATTCCCTGGGCGCGTGACACCTTCGTGCCTGCCAGAAACGCCCGGCTGGCCCTCCACTCCCCTTACCTTGTTAAACTGGAAGAGGTCCCGCTTGAGCCTCTCCCTCGCAGGGTCATGTCCCGGCCTCAGGAACCTCCTCATCTTGCTGCGCGGAGCCCCCTGGGGAAAGGGGGGCAGCTGCTGAGCACCGGGCAAAGGCGGCCCGGCGCCCCAGAGCCCGACCCGGCGCCCAGGCCCGCTCGCCCAGCTTAGGCAGCCTCTCCCCAAGCACGGCAGGCGGCCGCCCCCGGGCCGGGCCAGCTTCACCCTCGGCTTCCCCACGCCTCACGCCCCAGCTGTGGAGCGCGGTTCCCTGAGAGGAAACCGGAGGGAGCTCTGGGCCTGGAGGCCCGAGCTGGTTAATGCTCTGACGCTTGCTCCCGGCCACCTGTGGCCTAATAAAGCCAACAGGAGAAGCTGGGGGAGGAAGCCATTTAGCCCGGCTTTACGGAACAAGGAGGGCCAGAGGCCCTGAGGTTTTAAAGCTTAATTGTTAACCTGTTTTCTGAAAAACCATAAAACTCTGGCTAAACAGAAAGGGCAACTTCACAAGCCTCTGTGTCCAGAGCCGGCTGGAAGGTGGGAATGCAAAGGCTGTCCACCTGGGCTCCCAGATCAGAACCCCGGCGGGGGAGGGGAAAAGCCCCGACAACTCCAGGCCAGGGCCCAGCAGAACTTCCTCGGTGGGGGGCTGTCAGCACACCTGGGCAGATTCTTCCTTCTAACTTCAGGGGAGGCTCTCCGGCGACTCTGGGCTTAGGCTGCTCCCCCCGCCACAGCCGCCCGGAACCTGAGTGGGTGAGGTGCAAGAGCACACAGTCGGGGGGTGCTGGCCGATCCCACCCCACAGCCGGCGCCCACGGTGGAGCTGGGTCCACCCCCACGGCTGCTGGGGGTCTCCCTCTGGAAGCCCAGGCTTCCAGGCTGCCCCACCTCCCACCCTCCGCTCTGGCTCTCCAGTTCCAGCTCCCCTGGGCTCTGATGGGGTGTGCTCGGAAAGGCTCCCTTTCCCATGGGCCCGACGGAGACTAACCAGGGGAAGAAATCTGCTCCCAATAAAGAAACCAGCTCAAGGCCCCCAAACTGTCCTCCCACCATAGAATGCATTCCCAATCCGAGGGGAACTATTTCTGGCTCATCCTTGGAGGAAGGGGGTGGGATCACATGTGCTCCAGCTTCCGGCTTCCAGGAGCACAACCTCCCACTGACCACAGGACACCAAGGCCCGTCCTCGGAAACTCAGGGGCTCAGGCCCACCCCGGAAATGGCTCCATTCGCACCTGACACTGTAAGGGAAGGAGGCAGAGCCAGTCCCTGCCCTGGAGGAGCTTACTCTGGGGTAGGGGCAGGTAAAGACAGGACAGTGCACAGTGCCGAGTGCCCTGATGGGGAGGCACAGGGGCACCCGGCCCAGACTGGGCAGCAACGGAGTGTCCTACGGGAGAAGAAGGTAGTTAAGCTGAGACCCGAAGGATGCTCTGAAGTTTCTGGCTTCTTGAAAGGTGACAAAAATTAACCATCAGGCCAGGACTTTGCATATGAATGGACCCTGGCAGGCGCGCGTGCGTCCCAGGGCAAATCCAAACATCCCCAGCGGGGGAACGGGCGGAGACCAGCCCTCTGAGCCCCTCACCTTCTGGGGACACCAAAAAGGCCACCACTTGTGAGAGGGTCGGAGAGTAGAGGTCTGTGCCTTCCCATTTTGGGGGAGCCAGAGCAGAAGGGGAGCCCCACTTCGCCAAGGAACAGCAGGTAGTCGGGAAACTCCCAGGTGCTCGCTTGACCCGAGGCCCCGCAGTGGGTTCAGGGAACAAACTCGGGAAAGTCCCGGAGGCTCCTGGGCCTGGGAGTGAAAACAGACTCGGGGCCGGCAGCGACCTCAGCCTCCTGGACAAACAGCTGGGCTGGTGGCCTCGCATTCCAGCCATGGGGGAGGGTAGCGCCAGCTCATCAGTCTGCCACCCCAGGCTCCTGGCGATGCCCCCTCTCTCCCTCTCCCGGCCCAGGTCACTGGGTCAGAAGCCAGAGGAAGCTGGGAGGGACGCCCTGGAGGAGGAAACGGGCCTGCAGACTCCAGGGAGAGCCACCCTGGGCTCTGCCCCAGGGACCCTCTCAGGCTGCGGGGTGGGGGCAAGAGGGCACAGGGCCGTCTGTGCCAAGGACCCACACAGGCTCAAGGGTGACACGGCAGAGTCCCAGGGGCAGACGTGCAGGCAGGAGGGAGGGAGACAGGATGCGGAGCTGGGTGGGAGAAAGCCCCGCTCGGTGGGGGATGGAGGGTGGGCACTCCATCCACCCGGCTGCCCCTTGGAGCCCCTGCTGCCTAGCAGGCACTGAACCAAACCTTTGTGCGTTAGAACAAGGTGCACCTAAACCTCATCCTGGATGTTCGTTCTCCTTCCAGAAGCCTCCCTGGAAGGTGAGTGGAACATCCCCACGTGGCAGACGTGGAAAGAAGACCACAGAAGCCGGGCAACTCATCCAAGTCCCTAAGAAGGTACCAACAGAACTGAGACTTGACCCCAGGTGTGGCGAATTCCCCAATCTTGGGGCTCTCGGAGGCAGCAAAGGACGCACAGACAGGACAGAGGATGCCTAGTTACAGCCGTGCAGTCCAAAGGCGCAGACACATGCAGACACACACACCCCCACGTGCCTTCAGCTCAGAGCCAAGCAAGCAGTGCGGGTCCTGGCCTCTGGTGAGGTCTGGCTGGGCAGGGCCGGGGGCTCTTGCCCGGACCCGCCACTCCTTCTAGCCGGGGGCTGGAACACCACTGGCCTGGGGCGACGGAGCCAGGACCTTCAGCGTAGCTCCCAGTACAGAAAAACTGCCCATGTCAAGGCCTAAAAAAGTGCCATCCCTTCTTGAAGGCGGACAGGTCTGGGACTGGCTGGACTTACCTCCAAGCAAACCCTCAGCTCCACTCACCCCAGGCAAGAGGTTCTCTGCGGAGAAGCGTCAGGAACCTGGGCCTGGAGCTTCCTGGTGTGGAACAGATCCTACCTACTCAACCCACTCCTGACGGGGGCGGGGAGACATAAGGGAAAGAGCCCAGGGCTTGGGACCCACAGCCAGGGCTCAAGCACCACAGCTCGGCTCCTCCAAGCTTACATCCTTGCAGGGCAGGGCGATGACTAAGAGGTACACAAATCAGTCAGCGGGATGGTTTCAGAGAAAGCTCAGAGCCTACAAGAAAATAAGGGAAGAAGCTCAGATGGAGTGACCAGGGTTTGGTGAGCCTTCCCGAGTCTGGTCTGCGCATTTGCCATTCCTTCTGCCTGGGGTTCTTTTCCTCCAAATACACAGGAGCTCCCTCCCTCGCCTCCACTCCGACGTGCGCACGCTGAATGAACGAACAGAGGTGATGATACCTCCACCCAGTCCTGAATGCTAGGAAGTGGTCAGCCACGGGAGGATTGGGGCAGGGCGTGTCAGGCAGCTGGAGCGGGCTCCGCGTGCCACGAGGGGCTGGGCGCGGGCAACAAGGAGGGATGACGGGGGTCGGAAGGGGGGCCTGGTGGGCCACAACAAAGAGCTTCGGTTTGACTCTACCGGGAACCCCCTGACAGTCCTGGGCAGGGGCCTGATGTGCTCCGCCCTCCCCTCCCCCACCCCACGTCCCCCTCTGCTTGGCCCTGTGTCCACCTCCTCAGCCCCCGCACCAGCCCCATTCACTGTGGTCTCCGTGCTTTTGTCTCCACGTTTCTCTCTGAAATAACCTTGCCCCTCAGGCAGCATACAAAAAATCACCTTCCCAAAATCGTCTCCCCGTGAACCCATCTGGACCACGCTCACCGTGCTCCCTCAGCGCTCGACTGTGCCTTATGCTAAAATGATGCCTAAAACCACTGTGGACTCGGGCCCTCGTCTAGCTCTGTGGACGGTCTCCCCCGCCTTGTCGTGCTGGTCATTAAGCTGCTAGGAAAAGTCAGAAGCAACCTAAGCGGCCAACAACAGGGGCAGGTGAAGGGAGCTCAGTCCGACGATGGAAAGGGTACAGTCATGAAAAGGGCAGGAGACGATGGCCATGGAAACATATGTCCAATGTATCCGAGAGTCAGGCGGAATCTATTAAAAATATTTACATAAGTCGACAACACAGTGGAAGGGTTATGGGATTACTGGTGATGCTTTTTCTTCTTTCTGTTTATCTGCCTCCCAGGCAGGGGAAATAAGAGGATCACACGGGAGGGGCCCAGGTGGTGGTCAGGTGTGAGGGCCGCCCTGCGCTCACAGTTGGCACTCAGTCCTGTTGGAGGATCGCTCCTGCCACCGACCACCTCCCCGCCCCGCCCACGGCTATGGACACCAAATGGGCACAGAGGCAGGGAGAAGACAGGTGGATGGAACCAGCTGTGTGACCTCAGGCTTCAGGGGCCCCGGGGCAAAAGGATGTTACTAGTTTGCAGGCTGTGACTGGTGGGGCGGCTGTGAGCTTCAAGGGGAAGGCCTGGGAGGGGCTGGCAAGCTCTCAGGTGCTGTATGCTTCAATGCCGCTTTTACCGCGAGGGATGTGGGGGAAGAGAGTTCAGGGGCCCCCCAGGCTGAGGAGGCCCCCAAGTCTGACGCCAAGAAGGGTCTGAGGCAAAGACTGGGGAAGGAAGGAGCTCCGAGGGTCCCGGCTTCCTGCGCTGGGGGTGCCACCTGGCTAGAGCACAACCCGTGGCAGGGGGGCTTCCTGAGAAGAAACACCTTCTCCATCCGCTGAACTTCTAAAGCTTGCCCGACGTCGGCCTCCATTCCTGTCCACTGCGCCCTCTGTCCGTGTCCAGACCTACCTCCGAGCCGCCCTCCCTGCTCTGCCGGGCTCTCTGGTCCCTCGGGGGCGGGCGCTTAGGGTACAGGGCGGGCCGGGCCATGAGGCTTGCTGACCTGTGGCTGCTCCGTACTCATTCTCCCCACAGGTCTGTGCCGCGTGCGTGGAGCTGTCCTGAAGAGTCCCCCGCGGGCAGCTGACCTGGCGAGTCCCTTCGCTCTCACTGCTCTAATCATCCAACACTGCTGCCCGCCAGCGAAACATACCGGGGCCTAGAATTGGTCTCCCCACACCCTGATGCCCACCCTGGAAAAAAACAGGGGAGCCACGTACTTGGCAACAGGCTAGCAAATTCACACCCTGTCTTCCTTTCCCATCCTCTGCTCAGACCCTGCGGCAGGGACGCACATAGACCCTGCCCCCACCCCTGCATCTCAGGAGCTCAGGGCAGAGACCAGTGGAGGCAGAGAAGAAATAAATGCAGGCGAGTGGGCTTGTCTCGGCTCCCCGCTCTAAGCAGCAGGTCTGATTATGTCACAGGGAGGAAGAAGGGGGCCCCCAGAGCAAACGGCTCATCCCACGCTGGCACTGTTTGGGGTGCCTGGGCTAATCCATCCCCAGGAGACCAAGGCTTGGCCAAGCTGCGTCAGCCTGTCCTGGAGGTGTGTGATGGGCCAGCCCCCTAGCAGGTCCCTCCACAGCCTGGGCATTTCCACTGAGCTGCTGAGAGAGGCTACATCCGGAAGCAGGACTCTGGACATCTCAGGCCCACGGGAGAGAAGGCTCTTGGGGCCACACTAGCACCTGCTCGTGTTCACGATCTCCAGGAGCACGCACGGCACGAGGTGCAGTCCCAGGCTCCCCTCTGCCCGTGCTTCCCACAGCCGGCTGCTGCTAAGCTGCCCTCCCTTCCCCGACATCCTGCGTGTGGCTTCGGCCTCCGTCTGCCGGGTGTGAGTACGCCCCTGCACCTCCCGCGGCGGGGAGTGGTAAGAGAGGGCTGTAAGCAGCTGGGGCAGCTGCTGACCCTTGGGCACCCGTCCATCCCAACTCAGATGCCCACGGCTGCTTTGCCAGCGCCTGAGTTATCCTGGGAAACCCAATCTCCCAGAGGCACCGGGCAGCCCCTGGCCGGCAGCTTAGCAACCAAACCTTGGCAGAAAGGGCACCTCTGTGGAGGTGGGACTGGAACACACAGAGAGAGGGGGTAGGAGGGAACCACAGAATTGTTGTCGCTGCTGTTGTTAGGTAATAAAAGGGACTGAGAGGGACTGTGGCCAGATGCTACTTGAAGCACTTTACAAGCATCATCTCACGTAATTCTCACAATTACTTACGAAATAGCCAATTCTGAGAGCTATGGAGCCCGGGCAGTAAGAGCCCAAGTCCCAGTCTGGACACCAACCAGGCTGCAGACCGTCTGCTCAGTTCAAGCCTCCCTCCCAGGACAAAGGGGCTTGCCAACAGCAGGCTGGATGGGACCACCTGGGGTCAGCAGCCAGAGCCTGACCTGGCCCTCCACCCGCCACTGTCCATCCCACAGGGCCACAGGCCAGTCTCACAACCCTGGGAGGGCCCTCCTGCCACCCCCGGCTCTTCCTGCAGGGTGGAGTGGGAAGTCGAACGCACGCGTCCTCCCCACGTCCCCATCCTGGGGGCCTCAGTCCCCTTCTGCGATCCAACACCAGCCTCTCCCAGGGAAGTGACAGATTGGATGTGGTCAAGCACAAGGAAAAGCAAAGCAGTTCTGGGGAGAACACTGACGACCTGCCCGGGGCGGGCGTGGGTGGGGGTGGGTAGGCTGCCTGGCTCGTGCCATCGAGCTCCATCCCACGGCCTCCGACTTGCCTCAAGACTTGAACGGCTGACCCAAGCAGCTTCCAGGCTATGTCATCTCCGGGAGGAAGGGACTGGGCCCCGCCTGACCTGTCCACGGCTGTGTCTCCAGCGCTTAGTGCCCTCACACCTGAGAGGCACCCAAAATTTATTTAAAGAACTCCCTCACCTCCTGCAAGTCTGTGCCCAAATGTGGCCTTTTTGACGAGGCCCATCCCCCCTGACCACTGTTTAAAGTTGCAACGTGCCCTCCTCCCAAGGGGTCTTGATGCCCGGCTTTAGTTCTTACTCTATAGCTCGTATCGCCTTTTAACAGGTGATTTATTACCTACACTCATTTCCGGTCACTCACGCTTCCCGTCCTTTAGAATTTGAGTCCTGTGACGGCAGAGACCTTTGCTTGGCGCAAGGATTATGCCTGGTGTCTAAACCACACCGCACATACCGAGGCACCAATAAATATTTGTTGAATAAATGAACAGCTGGGACTGAATGGGGATCAGTTAGGCAAAGGTGTTCTCCAGTCAGGAGCCACTGACCCTAAAGAGCACCGGGCTGGGGCCCCACGGGGTCCTCAGGGAACTTCCCCGTCCTGTTCTCAAGTCTCTGACCAAGGCCAGGGCCATGTGCCTGACATCCTGCTTGGGGATAGCCTTACAGGTCCCGCCTCAGCTCCAGGCTCCAGGACACCCAGCTCCGTGGCAAGGAGCTCCAACAATAACATTATTTACTAGACTCAAACAGTCCTGTGCCCAGTCCCTCTCATCAAACCCTGGGAACACCGAGTCGGGTGTCCCGAGAAAAGTCTCCCGTCTCTGCTGAATTCCTGAAGGGTAGAGTCAGGTACCTAGCAGCTTCCCTGTCCCCACGCCCAGAGGAGCCTCTCCTAGCTCAAGAATTCACTGCGGTTCCTGGGAAGGGGAAGGAGTGGGGTGACTTTTCAAAGGACCAGTTTCCTCTGAGAGGCAGCGGGGAGGGAAGGCCACCCCCAAGGGAGCCGGGCAAGTCCCATGGTGACAGGGCACGGGGACAGGAGGCTTTCCCGGGGGACCCTAGGGAGCCAGGGCTGGAGAAGAGTGAACAGTACTGGTGGCCCTACTGGGGGACGCCCATCTTCCGTCCCATACCCCACTTCTCCCTGAAAACTACTCCTGGGCAGGGGAAAACAAAGTTGCCAAACAGACCTGGCATGCCTCAGGAGACCCAGGAGGAGCCCTGATAGTGATATCGCCTGATGAGATAAGAAGGCCTCTCCGGGCTGAGTACTCAGGATAAGTGAGTCCAGGCAGCCAGTGCTGCTCAAGGCAGCCAACCCAGGAGCAAGGGCCATTGGCTTCTCGGGCCTCTACCCTGGCCCCCGATTCAGGTGTCTCAAAAGCTGCCTCTGGGGCTTCCCTGGTGGCGCAGTGGTTGCGCGTCCGCCTGCCGATGCAGGGAAACCGGGTTCGCGCCCCGGTCCGGGAGGATCCCACATGCCGCGGGGCGGCTGGTGGGCCACGGCCGCTGAGCCTGCGCGTCCGCAGCCTGTGCTCCGCAACGGGAGAGGCCGCGACAGAGGGAGGCCCGCATACCACAAAAAAAAAAAAAAAAAGCTGCCTCTGACGCGTGAGGAAGAACCCTTCAGGGAACGCCACATTGGCCCTGGAGACTCGCCAGGGATGATCAATGTCTCCGATGCGGTAGATGGGGGCGGGGGGGTCACAGACTGATGGCAGAGAAGCCAAACTTTCCAGCTCCGTGTGCCATTTTCTCTATGGGAGGGAGGGTCCTGGGGCCAGGAAGTCCTGGCAGGAGAGGATACCCCTTCCCTAAATGAGGTTGGAAGGAGGCATTATGGAGTTGGCAGAAAATCTCCTTAAGGACAACAGAGCAGCACAGGAATGTGCTACCCCAACCTATCCGCCCACCAGGGTGCAGAATGTGTACAGCCAAGCCTTCCCCTGAGCAGAAAGCAAAGCAGATTAGATTGTACACACACACACACACACACACACACACACACACACACACACACACACGCGCGCGCGCGCCTCCCAGGAAAGGCCTCCCAGCTGGGGTCTGGCCGTTAGGCCACACCCCTGGCTTTTCCAAGGAGCGGCAGAAGTCCCAAGGGCCACCGGAACCCGAAGTGAGGTTGGGAGAGGCCACTGCCCTCTACCTCTGCTCTCCAAGGAGCAACATCCTCATTCTAAAAGTTCTGATCTCCAGAGGCTTTCCGAAATCACTATTTCTGGACAGAGAAGCCAAATTCCCTCACAACCTGTCAGGCACATCCGAAAGGCCTAGGCATCTGCCCAAATTCCCGCAAGTGACCACGCTTTTTATGCTTCGTGGGGACGCTAAGCAGCCCACCCTCACTTGGCGCCAGCTATGTGCCAGGCCACACGCGTTTATGACATTTTTCATCCTCTCGTCAACAACGGTAAAAACAAAGCTTGCTGAGGTTTGGTTAAGTGACAGAGCCAGGGTCATCCAGCAAGGAATCGGCAAGGCACAATTCAAAACTACACCTGAGGGCTTCCCTGGTGGCGCAGTGGTTGAGAGTCCGCCTGCCGATGCAGGGGACGCGGGTTCGTGCCCCGGTCCGGGAGGATCCCACATGTCGCGGAGCGGCTGGGCCCGTGAGCCGTGGCCGCTGCGCCTGCGCGTCCGGAGCCTGTGCTCCGCAACGGGAGAGGCCGCAGCGGTGAGAGGCCCGCGTACCGCAAAAA
>NC_041227.1:126573397-126634395 GCF_002837175.3 Physeter macrocephalus
GCCCTGTGCCCCCCAACGGGAGAGGCCGCAGCGGTGAGAGGCCCGCGTACCGCAAAAAAAAAAAAACAACCCCAAAACTACACCTGAGTCTGGAAAGACACTAAAAACTTAACGAGCACTATATCTGAGGAAAGACTGTGAGGCTCGAGGGAGAATTTTTTTTTCTGTCTTATTTTACGCTTTCTAAAGCACTTCATTTGCCCCAGTGGGCTCCTATTATCTTCTTTATTTTTTAAACCAATGGGGTCATCTGGGATTAAGGGCCTTTTTCTTTCTTTTAATGCTATTGTGCATTAAAGCGCTACTAAGTACTAAGTTACTAAGTTATTAAAATTATATTAATCTGGAACTTCCCTGGTGAGGCAGTGGTTAAGAATCCACCTGCCAATGCAGGGGACACGGGTTCGAGCCCTGGTCCGGGAAGATCCCACATGCAGCGGAGCAACTAAGCCCGTGCACCACAACTACTGAGCCCGCGTGCCTATAGCCTGAGCTCCGCAACAAGAGAAGCCACCGCAGTGAGAAGCCCGCGCACCAACAAAGAGTAGCCCTCGCTCGCCGCAACTAGTGAAAGCCCACACACAGCCACAAAGACCCAATGCAGCCAAAAATAAATAAATAAATAAATAAAATTTTAAAAAATTACATTAATCTGCTGCCAAAGGGAATACTCCATTGCCTCAGGGAAAAGTAGGGATGCAGGATGACCCTAGACCTTGGAAACACTGCCCAGTGGCTCCCACAGACGGTGGCCCAGTCTAACTTCAGAGAATAGGAGCAAGCACTGGTCAGAGCCCCCAGAGCTGGGTTTGAGCCCTCACTGACATAAGTGAGCACTGTGGGCAGATAGCTGAAGGAAACCAAATCTGAATCCCCTGTGCATAAAATTAAGAAGTCGGGGCTTCCCTGGTGGTGCAGTGGTTGCGCGTCCGCCTGCCGATGCAGGGGAACCGGGTTCGCGCCCCGGTCCGGGAGGATCCCATATGCCGTGGAGCGGCTGGGCCCGTGAGCCATGGCCGCTGAGCCTGCGCGTCCGGAGCCTGTGCTCCGCAACGGGAGAGGCCACAACAGAGGGAGGCCCGCATACCACAACAACAGAGGAAGGCCCGCATACCACAAAAAAAAAAAAAAAAAAAAAAAATAATAATAATAATAATAAAATTAAGAAGTCGGACCATTCCCATGCTTCAGCTCACAAAGACCCAGACTGTTCCTCAGAAGCCACTTCTGACCTTGGCTTCCCCCTGGGCTGGGCTAGGGCTCTTCTGTACTACTGCTCTGTTCCTCCCACCTGGGGTTTCCTGTCTCCCTGACACACTCCTCCCCTCCCCGCTCAGAATCCCCTCTGAAGCCTGACAGGACCTTGAGTTGTAAACTCTGCAGAGGCTCCCTAGAGCCCAGGTGAAGACGCCCTGCATCTGGCACATGGATCCCCATGGGAACGGCGCCGAGTCTACGCCCCGCCCACCTCACCCAAAGCTCACCTGTTTCAGGTGAGAGCCTCAGGGGGCCACACCACAGCTCTCCTGGTTACAGTCACTTCTCCCCACAGCCAAAGCTCGGTGTGTCTGCGAACCGTCCAGCCTGAGCAAACCAAGAGCAAACTTTGCACACTTTCTTTGGCAAGACGGAATTTTTCACTTCTTGCCAAGTCGCAGTGTCCCGCAGCGCAACCCCACCCCCGTGGTCTTGGAAAAGAGACTGGGTCTCCGTAACGTCCCCTAAAGGTATCCAAAGCCGCCTGAGGCGGAGAAAGACCCCAAGACCCAAGTCCCTTCCGCGGGCTTCCTGTGTCCGGGGATTAGGAGGCACAAAGGGCCGGCAGGGAGAAGGCCCAGATGGCAGGAGCAGGGGCTAAGCCGCCAACGTAAAGCGCTCCGGCCCCCGCTCGCGGAGAGAGGGCCACTCTGGAGACGCGCGTCGCCTGCCTTTCCGGCCAGGCGCCTTACACGTGGGGCCCGAGACTGGGGGACTCCGTCTCCACCCGCAGTGACCCTCGCACACAGCCGGGCCGAGCACCTGTTTCCCTGCTCTCCAAAGCCAACACTATTGTGCAAACCCGAAACCCAAATGCTGTAATCGCGGGCGGATCAGGCACAGAAAAGTTCCCAGCGGCACTTTCTACAGGTGTCTTTCTCCCAGACGAGCGGAGCGACGGGATCCGGAGCGAGGCGAGCGGATCTGCGCGCAGCCCTCCCCGCCCAGCCCGGAGAAGCGAGGGGTCCCGGCCCTCCCCTGCCTCCCCGCCCCGAGTGGCGGGCGCCCCGAGGGGGCGGGCTCGACTAGGTGGGTCCCGGCCCTCACCTCACCTGGAACTCCAGGGCAGCCCCCGTCTGAGGCCTGCGCGTCCCTCGGCGCCGGCCGCCGGCTCCGCCCGCTCCGCCGCGGGCCCACGGGCTGCTGGGCGGCAGTCTCCTTCCTGCTCACCTCCGGCGCTGCGAGCAAGGGGCGGAGCCGCCACTATTTACATAAAGGGTGAGCCGGCCGGGTCCGCGGAACCCGGAGAGCAGCGCCCCACCGGCCCGCCCCCCGGGACTGGCCCCGCCCCCGGGAGCGCAAAGCCTTAGAGGCCGAGCGCAGCGCGGGCGCCCTCGGGGAGGGCGGGGGCCGTGCTCCGCCAGTCCGCGGCTCCGTGGACCGCGGGGGCGGGACCGAGGCCCGAGTGAATATGCACGAGGCACTGCCGGCCCGCCCTCGGCCTCACCTGGGCGTACCTGATCGCAGGACGCCGCGCCGCGCCCAGTGTCCCGCCGCCTCCCGGAGGAGGAAATAGTTCCCGGAACGCGCGGCGGCCCCGGGCCACCTCCTAAGCCCGGGGAGCGGTCCCTCCCACAACCTGGCCCCGAGCTGCCCCGGAGGGAGGGGCATAGCCCGGCCGGCTCATCCTGAAAGCGCCCAACCCAATCATAGAGGGTGACCGGCGAACACAGGGCCAAGTTTCGGGACCCGAGAACTAGGTGGTTTGGGGACTGGGGCGTCGCCGAGGCGCCTCCTCTCTGGGCGGCCCCCAAGCCTGGACCTTCCTCCCAGTCACCGGCAGCAACAGCGACCGGAGTTTTCAGCACGAGGGAGGGGATTAGGAACGACGAGAGACAGGAGAAGAAGGGGCGCGGGGGCCAGGCCGAGGCCTGGGCGTGAACTGCACGCTCCACCGCACAGCTCAGAAAGACTAGGGTTCAAGCCACACCGACACGTCGCCTCTCGGCCGCCCCTCTACCCGGACCTGGCTGCGTTCAGGGAAGGACCAGTGGAGTGCCATCTTCCTTCCTCGGACTACCCTTCTGAAAGCCAAACTAGCTAGAAGTCAGTGACTTCCCAGAGAAAGGGTCGGGTCGCATTCCCGCCCTCCCGAGGGCTGCTCTTAGCTCTAGCACCAGAGAACGCAGCGCTCTCTGTGGGTGGATAAAGCAGGGGTGAGTGCCTGGGGGCCAGTTCCACGGACAATGGGATGGTGGGTAGGGAGGACTCGTCTAGTATATCCAGCCACAGCAGAAAAGGGATCTATTTTTTAAATTTAATTTTATTTTTTTTGCGGTACGCTGTCCCCCCACTGTTGTGGCCTCTCCCATTGTGGAGCACAGGCTCGGGACGCGCAGGCTCAGCGGCCACGGCTCACGGGCCCAGCCGCTCCGCGGCATGTGGGATCCTCCCGGACCGGGGCACGAACCCGCGTCCCCTGCATCGGCAGGCGGACTCTCAAACCACTGCGCCACCAGGGAAGCCCGGGATCTATTTTTTTAATGGCTTTGGCTTTATCGCAAGAAGCAGGCACCCTCTCATTTAAAGGCACGGAGTCCTCTCTTCTGCCCCGCCTCGCTGGTCTCTGAAATCTAGTCCTGAGTTCCAAGGGGATTTACTGCAAGGCAGCAGTCTCAGGCCTGGGGCATGGAAGCGCTGCAGCAGCCAGGTAAGGGGGGCAAAGCTCCCCTCTCCTGCAAGCATCAGACACCCAGGGCCAAGGCCCAGACTAGCCTCTGAAGCTACAGGTCAGAGTCTGGGTGTAGGAGGCAACTGAGATGGTCCCTGAGAGTAGACAGTCCGGGTCCCTCAGAGCAGACCCCAGGCCCTGCCAGAGCTGCGTGGTCAGTGCTCCAGATCCCTGGGTAGCGTGAAGTCCCTGAAGCTGTAGAAGGAGATGTCTCCGTGATCCACCAGGGCAAAGATCAGAGGAACATCCCCGCTCTGGTAGGACAATCGCTTGAGTGTGCAGAGGTCTGGGACTGGCTCATCAAATCTGCGAGAATCAAGGTTAGACTGAGACCTGAACAGAGCCCACCCATAGGCTTTGAGAACCCAGCCCTCCGAGGCTCCCAGGGAAGGGCAATTGTAAGACAGGAGTTGGGGGTACAAGAAGTCTGGGCCCTGGGCTCTGCTGTCTGCAAACTGCACGGCTCTGATTAAGTTCTCCAAGTAATACCCAGAGCCCTGGTTGGGTAAGGGGACTAGGAAGAGTAAGTTTCTCACCACTCTTAGCCTGGAAATCCCTCTGATTCACATCCCTTCGGCTGGGTGAGCCTGGGACTAAAGTGGCACAGGAGAGAGACTACTTGAAAATGCCAGGAATGAGAGGTGAGGATTGGGACGCCTGGGTTCCTGTAGCACTATCTGGCTATGGGGCCTCTCTCCGGACCGCTGGTTCTTCTCAGGGACTGACGAACGAGCCAGGGGCATGGAGAGGAGGTCCACCTGGTTTACGAGAGAACTGGCAGCGCCTGGGAGTAGTGCTCACTGGTCTCGTACCCGCTAATGCACATCCGGACATAGGGCTTGCCAGGGTTATTCTTTCGGAAGGTGGCCACGGCGTCGGCCTGGTAAACATCAAAGCTGATCTCCAAGCCCCCAGACTTCTCCACCAGCCTGAGGACAGAGTGAGAAACCTTAGCAAACAGGGGCTCTCCTCCCCCATCTTTTCTTTCCACACCACCCTTTCCCTCCCCCAGTTCCTCCAGGGGGACTAAGGGGGGATGGCTACCTTATCTGAGAACCTGGGGAAAAACCTACTCTTGTCTCTCACTCCTCCGTCTCTCCTAGACATACATGAATATTAGCCAGGGTAGGGGTCCCTAGAATGATTTCCCCTGCTCAGGCCCAACTTCAGGAGTAAAATCCCAGCTGCCAACTCCTGCCGGCACCCAAAGTACTGTGGAGACAGGCACTACCTGGAAACTCACCGCGCACCTCCATCAGCAAGGTGTGTCGTCTGCAGCACAGAGATACGCTGAAGGACTGTGGCTACAAGGATGGTGAAAATAAGGCGTTGGTGAGGGGAGTCAACCATCCAGACTCCCCCTGACATTTCTGAATCTGCCACCTAGTTTAGGGTTGCCAGATTTAGCAGATTTCTTTTTTTTTTAGTATAGGTCTGCCCCATGCAACTTTTGGAATATACATATACTAAAAAAATTAGTTGTTTATCTGAAATTCAAATTTAACTGCTCTGACAACACTACTCTAGTTACTTACAACTCACCATGTTCCCGTTAAGGACTGTAGTTCTGAATTCGTTAACACAATTCTTGCCTGTTAGTTCTCTAGTCTTAACATGCAGGGCATACGAGAAGCTTTCCTTTTATTTGACCAATATATCATCCCCTTGTTCTCCTCTGACAGAGGTGGGAGAACAGGGAGCCACAGCCAGTTGGTGGCAGAGCCACTCCACATGCAGCTCGTTTATGATTTTAAGGATGTGGTTGTAATTTTCATTCCTCCTCGCCTCTCCCTGGGCACTGACTTGCCATTTCTAAACCTTCCCACCTGGGTCTCTTTGCCGCCTCCCAGAACGGACTATCCTTGTGGGTTCCACTCCACTGACAGCTCTCTCCTCCCCCATCTTTCTTAAGCCTCCATCAGTTGTGGTCAATCCATTTCCCTTTCAAAGTCTTGTGGCCTATGGCAGGATGAGGGGGTACCTGGGGAGTCTGCCTGACCGGGACTCAGCAAGGGCGTGACAGGCTGGTCCCACAGGTGTGGGGGGCGGCTCTGGGTCTTCTGCAGATGCCGCCTCTGCAGCAGCTGCTTGTACTCCTGCCAGCTGGAGCAGCGCTGCACCTCGGGATCCGAGTTTACATCCTCCCGGAAGTGCTGGGCCTCTGCCTGTTGCGCCCGTTCCCGCCTGGAGAGCTTCTCCTTCCGCTGGTTTAGCTTCTGACACCAGGACTCCACGTCTGTCTCCCGCCCTGCCACGTTGGCCGGGAGCAGCTCTGGGGCGGGGGCAAGCAGGAGGGTATGGCGACTATCTGAAGCCACGTTGGGGAAGGAGATGTGCTCAAAGTTCCAGCGTGGCTTGCAAGCCCCCTTGACCCCGTTCTCCATTTTGCCACTCTCCTGGCTGCACCGCACCCCCTCCCTGGCCAGCCCAGGGCAGGGCTCCAGGGACCCCAGAAGCTGAAAGGGGCCCATGGGGCCCTTTACGGGGCTTGACTCCTGGGATTTCTCCTCTGGGCATCGGCTGTTCTGGTTTCGGGGAGGTGGGCTGGAGGTTGCCGGGCTCTCGGGTGTCCCATCCACCCCCTGCAGGGGGTTCTCCAGGGCCTTGGGCTTCTTATAAATGGACCTGAGGGACGTGGGGAGGAAATGCAGCACATCTGCTCCTGACTGCTGAGGTGCACGCGACCCACACGTGCCCTACTGCCTCCCTGAGCCCAAGCCCAGCTCTTAAGCCCGGGCATTCTCCAAGGCCCAAACACCAGCACTCCCTCAAAGCTCTCCCTGGGGAGTGGCCACGTGGGGAGCATTACTGAGAGCTGGAGCTCCTCCTCTTCCTCTTGCCATTCCGATCCTCCAAGCACTGGACACTGCCATCCAAGTTCAGCTGCCTCTCGTAAGGGGACAGGACGGAGCTGTGGGTGAGGATGGGGCAGGCAACAGATCCACCTCCTCAGTCTGGTGCTCCCCATGGAATGTGTGAGGGACTGGCTCCGAGTAAGTCATGGGCCAGGGCTAGAGCCATAACCAAGGGCTAAGGCCCCAGGCAGACCTGCACACGGGGTACATGGGGGCAGACACAGGGGCCTGCCCATGCATCTTTGTCCAGGCCTCTGGGTCTCACCAATGGCACCTTTGAACAGAGGGTCCCTGAAACCAGGGCTCCTGCAGAGCCAGCAATAAATAATTAACCCCTAGTGAGAAAAATCAGGACAAGAAAACTTGGAAAATCAAGAGAAATGAAAATAAAACCCATAGATACTACTGTAACATTTCTCACAAACACACATACTGTCTTTCTAACATTATTTCTTATAAACACACATACTGTCTTTCTCCATGTTTTTCCCTCTCAAAAATGACATTGTACTAACACACTACCGTGTGGTCTTTTTGTACACTCAACAGTATATTATGGACATTATTCATTCTTCCCTGCCATGATTTTTTTATGGCTGTGAGGCTGTACTGTCCAATATGGTAGCCCTAGACAAAAGGGGCTATTTAAGTTAAATTTAAATCTATTAAAATTAAACAAAATTAAAAATTCAGTCCCATGGTTACACAAGCCACGTATACTGGATAACACGGACACAGACCATTTTTATCACTACAGAAAGTTCTATCAAGTAGCGCTGCTCTAAGGGATAAACTTTAATCTGTGTGACCACGCTTTCCCTGTTGAGCTTATAGTATGTTTCCAAGATCACCGATTTCACAAAGCGATGGTGTTTCATGTAAGCTCCCCACTAGATACAAGTTCAGTGGGGGCAGTGATTTTGCTCTCCGCTATTCCTCAGCAACCAGCAATAGGGCCTGGCACCCAGTAGGTAGTCAATAAATATTGTTGCACAAATGACTGAGTGAATAAACACGTTTCACAGGTGAACTTACACACACATCTGTGCCTGTTTCCTTAAGATATGTTCCACTTTCACGAATTAAAGGATGTGCTTGTTCTAGAGCATTTGTGCCATAGTGTGAACCTGCAAAGGCTGTACCAGTCTCTCCTCCTGAGTCTGAGAGTCTCTGTGGCTCTCAGCTATGCTGGATTACTAAGGTGTTGATCCTCAGACGCCCCAGAAGGAAAGAACATTTAACCTAGCCAAAGGAATGTGAAACCCTACTCAATTGTGAACTCCTCACTTGGTCCTTCATTCATATTTTCACTTAACACGTCTGCTTGCACACCTACTAAGTGCCAGGCACCGTTCCGGTACTAAATCTCCATTCTCACGCTGAGCTGTAGGTGCTCAGTTGTTATCTGTGGAGTGAACGGGCTGAAGATGGGGCTCAATCTGATAGCCCAGGATAAGGTGAAATGACCCAGATTTGTCCCAACATGCCTCTCAATAGAGCACCTCCAGCCTGTTCAGAGAGCTGCAGTTCCCCAAGGATTCCAGGTAAGGAGAGGCCACTTTCTACTTTGGGACCAGTCAGCCTGGTTCCAGGACTAGAATAAATTCGAGGGAAATAAGATAGGGATTTACCTCGCTTGGAATCGTCGAAGCACATAGCCCAGTCTCTTCAGGTGGCTGAAGACCTCAAAAGATAAAAAAGTAGAGGTCAGACGTCCACTTTTGAAAACAAATAGTTTCTCCAGACAGAAGCCATTCACCACATCCCCAGATTCCAAACCCTGGGACTGGTAGGACCATACTCCATTATAAACGCTTTCCCCAAACTAAGGTATCAAGTCTCTGAATTCCTGCCTCTCACTTACCTTACTGTGGGCACAAATGACATTTAGCGGTTTCTTAATTTAAACACAAATCCCAAAAAGCTGATGATTGATGGACCACGAAAAAAACTACACCCTAGAATATTCTGATACCAGAGCTGTCACCAGTGAAGCTCCTGACTACGATAAAGACAAGATAGCAGAAGGTGGTGGACACCTGGCCACCCCGCAGCACCTCCATAGATGGGTGGGATGGGGGGAATGGTCTTTGGATGAACCACATGTTCATCCTTGTGTCCCTGTATCCATATCTGAGAGATGTAGGCAGGAATGCCCCCAGCTTGCTTGATCTCTCAAGCCTTCAACATAGCCAAGCACTTCTTCCTGGAAAGACCTTCTCTTGGCGTCTGTGATGCCACGTCTCCTGGTTTTTCTCCTGCATTGCCAGACCCTCTTCAGGTCCCTTATCTTCCCCCTGGCCTCCTCAGGTTAGAGTGCCCCAGGTCTCAGACACAGCCCTCTACTCTGGCCACACCTCCGTACAGCCCAGTGGGGTTGGAAATACCATCCATGCCATCATGGTGTCCACATTTCTGTCTCTAGCCTGGTGCCCCTCCTCCTCTTTGTCTTTTTCCTGGCACTCAAGCTGTGAAGTCAATCATCTATTTGCTTGCTTACTTATATATTACCCAAGTGCCACCACTAGGATGTAAGCACCATGACGACACAGCCCTTGCAGGTCTTGTAGCCTTAGCATATGGCTCTGTGCCTAGCACCTCGGAGGTACTTATAAATACTCATTAGTTCAGTGGATGGGTGGCTTCTCTCCCGGGAGAGGGTGGCAGATACCTGGTACTGCAGGAAAGTCACGGTGTTCTCAGACAGCAGCAGCTGGTAGGCCTCTTGGATAGACAGCGGAAGGTCTTGGTGGAAGAGGTGGATAGAGCCCTGGAAGCAGGGCCAACAGCTCGGCTTGTGAACCGTCCCTGCAGTGGCACAGCCAGTGAGGCAACTTCCCTGCTCTGATATCTGCGTGCTACGCCCCCCTCATCACAGCAAGAATAGGGCCAACCAGGAAGGGGAGCGGGGAGAGGGAGGCAGCATCACTAACTTCGACTGGAATGCCTGCTCCCTGCGAGGTATTCTTGTCTCCTGCTCTAGAAATCAGGTTTCAAGCTCCCTGAATACTCAGTTGTATATACTTTTTCTCCAATAAAAACGTCCTTCCGGTTCCTTGGTCCCAACCCCTTCTCCACTCTCCCAGGGCCCCACTCACACACTCCAGCAGATACAAGCCCTCTTCCGGGTGAAGCCGCTGCCGGCCCTGCTCTGAGAAGCCCATGGTCTGCCAGAATTTACCCTGCGTGGGACCCAGAGCAAATGTCACAAGGGAGCCAGGAGGGCAGAGAAGGCGGGTCCCCTGTCTCTGAACCCTACCGCTCACCGCAGGAGACTTCAACTCCACGAAGCCTTCTTCCGGTCTCCACTCGGCGGCCACCAAACTGCCCCTGGCGAGGAGTAGGGAGGGGTCCGTCTCAGTCTACCGGGTTAGTCTACCGGGTCCGTCCGCCCCGGCTTCGCCCCCGCCCCGGCCCGGCCCCCTCACAGGCGCTCCACGCGCTCCTCCGCCAGCAGCTGCCAGAGCTCCTCGCGGCACACTCGCAGTCGCTCAGCCTGGGCCGCTGAGCCGTCGGGGAGGAAGTCCTTGGGGCCATGCGAGCGCTGGGGCAGCTTCTGGGACCTGGAACGGGCAGCGAAGAGCTCCGGGGCACTGGGGAAGGAAGGGACGCGGGGTTAGGGCCGCGCAGTCGGGGCCGCTCGGCCCAGGCCTGGATCCCCGTCCCGGGTGCCCGGGCCCTTCCCGGCGCCCACTCCGCGGTCCCGGCGCCTCCCCCGGGCCGGGCCGCGCCGCACCTGAGCACGCGCCCGGCAGGCACCTCCACGGAGGCTGACTCGGGTTCGGGCTCCATGGGGTTGCGGTCTGCCGCTGCGCGCGCGGCGCGCGCGCGCGCGCCCCGCCCACGCCCCGCCCACCGCCGGAACTCCGCGCGGCCCTAGCGCCCGCGGATCCTACCTCTGCTCCTCGGGTCTCCGGATCAACCCACCTGCTTTCCACCTTCCTGGGTGTCCTGGGTCCTAGAGGCTGCCCACAAACATGTGCCTCGATTCCGGGGGCGGAGAGCTTGCAGGTTTCTGGATTTGGAGGCGCTCCCCTCTCCTATCCCCAGCCCGCCTCTGGGCTTCTCTCTAGTAAAACTTGAGGAGCCCGGCGTTAGAAAAGTGTAGTATGAAGAGTCAAATGCGTGACCCTCCCCTCCGCAGCCCTGGGCTGCTTAGTCCCCACCACCCAGGCTGGACAGGGAGGTTAGAAGAGGGGGTTTAGAGAAGGGAGAGCTTTGGGTTCCTGAATTCCACCTTCACAAACTGAAGGTCACCAAGGGCTGTCAGGTGCAGTCCAGGGAGGTTCGGAGTTCCTTCAGGGTCTTCCGTTGGGTCCCTTCCGAGGGGGTCGGAAGCCGGGTTTCCAGGGCCGGGGCGGGTTGGGGGGGAGGCGCTGTCCGACCCACGATGGTGCTGAAGCGCCACCCCAGCCCGTCATTAGCACCTCCTCAAGGCTGGGGTCCCCGCCGCCGCCACCGTGGGTCGTTCCGACACGGTCCGCTAGGTGGCACCATTGCTCCGACCAGTGGCTGTCGGTCGGCGACTCTGGCCGCGGGCGGAGGTCGCCGCGGGAGTCCCGGAAGGGCGAGGGTCAAAGAGGAAGGGGGGCTTCCCAAGTGGGATTCCTGGGCCTCGGTTCCCAAATCCCTTCACATCACGTCTTCTGTCCCACCCAGTCACAAACAGGGTATCTCACCATTCAGTCTGAACTCTAGAGCCCCGGGTCACCCGGGGCTCCACAGCCAGAAGGCAGCTGCGCGCACCCTCAGCCCCACCCACGCCGCTTCACCTGGGCGCATGCGCTGACCCGGCCAGCGTCCTCGGTCCGGACCAGAGAGAGGGGGCGGGGCCTGACGCGGATCGGGGCGGGGCCGTAGGCACTGACTGACAGTCCGACTGCGCTGCCGGGACGGTCCCTCCGCTCCCGATCCGGCCGGAGGGAGGGGGGAGGGGCGGGATTTCCTGCGGGAGGCGCCGAGCCGGCCTTGGAAAAGGAGAAGGAGGAGAAAAAGGGTAAGGGGGGGCTGTGGGAGCCACCGTCCAGAGTGCCAGGGACCGAGGAGGACCTGCCGGACCCCCGGCGGGGAGGCTGGGAGAGGTGAGACTGCGGGGACTGATCTGGGGGTCAGCACCCTTGAGGGCGGGCACAAACTAACTTTTCTTGCGGGATCCGCGGGCGCCTTCATCTGTCGTGTCCTTCCGTCCTCCTCGCTCCCCTGTACCGTCTTCCCGCATCAATCCCTCCGGCGCTTGGCCCTCCCGGTCCTTCCCGCCGCTTTGTTCCCCGGTCCGCCAGGGCTGGGCTGGGTTGGGGGGGTGCGCGGCGCTGGACTGGCATTCCGGGGGGCGGGGGAGCCAGCCCGACCCCATGCACTGCCAGGGGCGCCCTCCCCCAATGTCGGCCGCGGGCCTTGAGCTGGAGTGCCATCTGGTTTGGGCTTGGGACTTTTGGGGAGTAAGAGGACCCCAGCTAGGGCCCCAGGCCTGCACAGGTCTCATGCCACAGGACTCGGGCAACAAATTCTCGGCCACCTAGGAACGGACGTAAGCTTTTCCAAAGTGAAGTCTGGGCTCTGGGGCTCAGATTCAGGCTTGGGAGGGCAGGCAGCCCCATTTACCAGCAGTGCCCCGGCTCTCACCTCTGTTCTCCGCCCAGCTGCTTCCCCATCCCACACAAGGGGTGAGGATGGGTCAACAACAGGTGCTGTAAAGCCTCCCTGTCCTGCAGGCAGACACCCCGCCAGAGATGGGGGGCCCTAACTGCCCATTCCACCCTCTGAATTCATAAAGAGCCCTGGGGCTAGGGCATCCAAGTATTACAGCAAAGCTTGGATAGGGAAGAGTCTGGGGGCAGGCACCTTCCACAGGGAGTGACCCCTGCCCGTCTGCCTGTGCCTGACCCTCCCAGGCCCCACCTCTTGGCCCACCAGTTGTCTGTGGGTGTCAGAGCCTCAGGCTGTGGAGAACAGGCTGCTGGCCCGACCTGCCCCAGTGTCGTGCTGCCAGGGCCCCTCCTGCCCCAGGTTGAGGTGCTGCCAGGTGCCCTGGGGCCTCAGTGACTCAGCCTCCCCCTCCCAGAACACCACCTCCCCGCTTCCAAATACTCCTCTCATGCATGGCGGCTCCCTCCCCCTTTTGAGTGGCTCAGCCCCTCCCTTGACTCAGAAGGGCGGCCAGGGTGATTGGGGGACTCCCTGGAAGCCCTGTCCTGTTCTTTCTCTGAGCCCTGCTTCTGGGACCCTTACAGACTCTGGCCCAGGCTTCAGCAGACCTTCAGCGGACCACACCTTTTGCAGACCCCTGAGACACGTCCACCGCTGCTGACTGAGGTGTGAGGGAATGCTGGCCGCCCTCTGGGTGGGCACTGGTGCTCCTGAGCCACGTTGGAAAGATTGGCGCCCCCAGTCCCGGCCCATCCCTGGGCTGTCGGAAGCTGCAAGCTGATATCCGTTCAGATTTCCACACAGCCTCTGCCCCCTCAGAGATCAGCTTTCCTGCTTGTGGCGGCAGCTCACGAAGCACCTTGAGCGGGTACCCGTCAGCGCCTGACAAGAAGCCCACTGCCTGGAACACCGGACACACTCCCCCTGGACGCCTGGCCCTCCACAGGGCCAAGGGATGGCACCCTGACACCTCGGCTTAGACCCGTTTCCCTGCCTCTGCCCTGGACTCCTGAGCTCAGAGCCCAGCCCAGGGACCAGGATGGGTCGAGAACAGGACCTGATCCTCGCTGTCAAGAATGGAGATGTGACTGGTGTGCAGAAACTGGTGGCTAAGGTCAAGGCCACAAAGACAAGTGAGTACTTGACGGGGTGACTATCCAGCTGAGACCCTCCCCTGAGTGCCAGGCTGTGGAGAGAGGCCCGGGTGTTCACTCTGATCTGGGGACTTGGGGTGGGAGTGCCTCTGTGTGGGAGAGCCAGTGAGGAAGTTGGGTGCCCCTTGCTGTGAACCCTTAGGCAAATCACTTTACCTCTCTGGGCCTCAGTTTCCGCACCTGTAAAGTAAAAGGATTGAAGTACATTCATTCGAGTTTCTTTGAGTGCCTATCGTGTGCCAGGCTCTAAGCACTGAGCCACAGCAGTGAACAAGACAAACTAAAAGTCCTGCCTTCATGGAGCTGCCTTTAGCAGGTGGTTTTTCCAATATGTTCTTTGGAGCCGTGGGGTTTCAGGCAGTGAGTTGGGAAAGACTGAATAGCTAGAGCTCAACCTCCACGCCCACCCCCCAGTTCAACCAGAGCATCTCTGTGTTTTTGTCAGCTTGATGGAGAGATCTGTAAGATAGTTTTTTAAAGGGAATTCTGCTTAAAACAAAGTTCAACATTATCTAACCGCTTACTACAGCCCCCATCCCCCTGACTTATCTGCTTGTGTCCCCTGGGGGGGTGTGTCCAAAGTTAATTTTCTGGAGGTCTCTCTGCAGCCTGGGGTCTCTAGTCGACAAGGTTGGGGGAGCTCTGTGCACAGGTGGCCACACCTGACTTCCATCTCCTGAGTACCTCTGCAGTGAGACCCTGCAAGGAGAGTAGACCTCTGGGCTTCAGGGCAAGCTCTCTGGACTGTCCCAGGAGGACACTGGACTTGTCCCCTTGAGCTCCTGGACCAGCAGGGACAGGAGATGGCTCCTGCCACCAGATTCGGGCTGGGGGAGAGAGGGTCCTTCTGGAGTGCTGGGGCTCTAGCCCAAGACACAGCTTGGCCCTTTGCACAGGAAGGAGTCCCCCAGGCTACCTGAAGAGGTCCAATTATCCCCACCCACACCCGGGAGTGTGGGATGCCAGAAGGAAGGCTTTTAAGGGCCTGGGAGTTGTGCACGTGTGTGAGTGTCCCCACTTACACGCCAGGGCAGGACACCCGGGGTGTAGGGAGATGGAATCGTGAGGGGTGCTCTCGGTGCCCTGGGGGAGTGGATGCACGGTGAGCCCGATGGGGGAAGGTGCCAAGGAGGGTCCAGGGAGGACCCAGGGTGGGAGCCACTGCCCCTCCTCCCCTCACCTCTGTGTTGCTTTTGGCAACCTGCCCAGTAGGGCCTTGGTTGAGCTGCTGCTGGCCTCACAGCCCTGGGGCCTCAGACCTCAAAGTGAGGCCCTCAGGAGGGCAAGTGGCTGGAGGCTGGTGGCAGAAACCTTGCAGCCAGGCTCCTAGGCTCCGGGAAGGTCCCCTGTGCCCAGCGGGGGAAACATCTGTGGAGGAAGATGATCCTTCCCGCCACTCCCCAGGGGACTTGCACAGAGTGTAGGCACAGGCACAGAGCGATAGGGTCCTGGAACCACCTGTCCCCCCTCCCAGTCCTCTGAGAAGCTGGGAAAGCTGGTGACAAAAGGGAGATCACAAGGTGACCTTTGCAGACCCTACAGTTTCTGAAATATTGTAATCCCCTCTATTCCCTGGGAGATGGGTACTTCTACATGCACTTTACAGATAAGGAAACTGACCGTCAGAGAGGGTTAGTGATCTGCTCAAGGTCACACGGCCATTGTGTGGCAGATCAAAGAGAAGCCTGGGCCCTCTGCCCTGTGCTGCCACACTCGGCTGCCCGTCAGAATTACCTAGGGATAGTTCTGAAAGTACGGACTCCCTGGTCTCTCCCAGAACTACAGAATCATCACAGAGAGCCTGGGACTCTGCAAATCCGAAAGTTCTTCAGGTGATTCTGAAGCAGTTCTGAGAAGGGAGGCTGGAAACTCCTGCTCCATACCCAGAAAGGCAAAGGAAACTGCTGGAAGGGAGGTGTCAGGGCTCCCTTTTTTCCCTCTGGGCGGTGGCTAAAGCTTTCTGGCTGTCCAAAGAGAGGCGCTCCTTCAGCCTGCTGCACCTGATATCTGGTCACTGGGGGCCGGCCTTCCCTGCCTACCCGGGTCCTCTTCAGGGGGCAGGTGGCTGGGAGGAGAGGGCTACGGTTGCCCGGGCCTTGCCTCTGCCCTCCCTCCCTCCCCTGCTCCCTCTTCTGAGCTGTCTCCTTCTCTGGCCAGAGGAAATGGAGTGGGCTGGGGGCGGCCTGCTGAGCTCACATCCTCTGCCCAGCCTAAATCAGGAGGAGCGACCCTTCCACCCGCAGAGCCGGGCCTGGGAAGAAGGTTGTACCGCAGGGGAAGTGCCGGGAGCCACTGCCAAGAGCCTAGGACCCTCCACCCTCCCACCAAGGTCCTCAGTTCAGTCACTCTGAGCCTCTCCCCACCGCCTTTCCGGCCATTGTTCTGGAAAGAACAGAGCCACCCAGCCTGGCCCTGCCCCTGTTCCTGTCCCTTCTGTCATGTTGTCTGCCACTCCCCGGAGGGGCTGCATCTCCCTGCCGAGCTGCCCCAGCCCAGACTGTCCAGGCTGGCAGTAGGTGGAGGGACTTTCTGTGCCTCTTCCCTGCTTGACCTCGTTGTCTTCGCTGAGGCTCAGAGAGGTACCAGGGCTGGCCAAGGTCACACAGCCAGTAAGAGGGAGAAGAATTGGAATCACACACTTCCTGCTTCTAGGGCCCCTGTTCTTTCCACTGCCCTGAATGGTTCTGTGTGACAAGGACTTTCCAAGGGGGCTACAGGAAGGCTGGGAGGCCTGGGTTTCTTTCCTGTGGCCCCCACCCCCTCACCTCTTCCGTCACTCTTTGACTCTGTATCTACCTTTTCACTGTAGCGTATTCGGCTCAGCCCTAAGTGTAGCTGTCTCCCCCTCACTGCAGGCTTGGTCCCTCCCTATTGGAATGAGGCCCTGTCTTGCTGGGGTATTCAGGGGCCCACCAGGGCCTGGGGGGCAGGCCTGGACCAGCATGCTTGGCACCCTGCCCAGCCGGGTTGAGCCAGGACTCCTCCTTCCCGGCAGGGGTGGGTTCCAGCAGGAGGCAGGGGCCCGCCTGTGACAGGCACTCTCCTTTCCCTCCGCAACACTCCTCAGGGCCCACCCCCTCCCACGCCCTGGTTCACACGTGGAGCACACCTGTCTGAACCCCGTCCCTGTCCCCGAGAGGGGGATGAACCAGCATCCTCCCCTTGCTCCCCGGGGCACAGAGCTCTCTGCTAGGAGCCTGTGGGTGCAGAGTCAGCAGTTACTCCCCTGACAGGGGCCCTGTGGGGCCTGGACCAGCTTTCGCTGGAGGACAGCCTCTCGGTAATAATGGCTAACATGTAAGGAGTGCCGAATGGTGAGAGCTCCCATCTTTCACAAGGGTCAGGCATTGTACTCACAACCCCCGTGAGCAGCTTCTGTGATCAGCCCGTTTTACAGATGAGGACACAACCCGAGAGGTCAGGTGACTTATCCAAGATCACACCACTAGTATGTGGCAGAGCCAGGGCGTGGTGAGGTCTGTGTGACGCCACCTTCCCCACTATGCTCCGCTCAGGGATGACCCAGGGCCGGGCAGTGTGGCCTTTGAGTCCGGCCCTGGCATCCGCCCTCTGCTCTCCAGCTTCTGGTGCCCTCTCCTTTCTCTCCCGGCCCCCTCGGCCCGTGGGACAATGAGGCTCACTCCTTGGCCCATTCAGGCAGGAATGCCAAGCATGTGCTCGTGGGACTGTCCTTTGAGGGCACAGCATGCCAGTCCCCCCCCATCTCCGCCCCCTTTGACCCTATAAACAAGCGGGGCTGGGGGCCCAGGGAAGCCAGGCCACTGCTGCAGCGGCGCCCTCCAGCTGACGGGCCAGAGTGGGAAGCCATAGGGACTGACAGCTAAAGGGCCATGGGGCAGGTGCTTTCCTGCACTCCAAGAGGTCAGCTGGAGGTGGGAGGCGGGCGGGGAGGGAGCGCTGGGTTAGGTGTGGGTAAGGGCGGATCATTTGAGGGTGGCCTGATGCCTCCCGCTCTGACCCCCAGAGCTCCTTGGCTCCACGAAGAGACTCAACGTCAACTACCAGGATGCTGACGGGTGAGCGGGAGCCCCCGTCCCTCTTGAAAACTGGGGGGGGGGGGGGGGGGCAGTGGAAAGACCTGGGGCCTAGAGTCCCTTCCCCTCTCAAACTTGGCCCTTGAAGCGTGTTTGCCGAGAGCTCAGGGCCCTGCCTGCGTGCCTGCCCGTGGAGCTATCCCTGAGGGAGGGGAGGGGGCCCTGGTGCCTCTCTGAGGGGCCTCCTTGGGTCAGATTCCCGCTGGGCCCCCTTTTCTCCCTGGAGGGTAGGAGCCCTCGGGCTCCTGCTCCCACGGCCCCCTCCCCGGGGCCGGCTGTGAGGGAGGCCAGACAAACAGGCCTCTCAGCGCAGACACTGAGCCCTTTCATGCTGCAGCCCGGCTGCTCTGTGCTCCCGTGGCAGGGCTGGCAGGGTGGGGGGCCGGGGGTGCAGTGGGCAAATAACTCATCCCTGACAGCCCCCAGGATGGGTCTGCTGTGGAAGACCAGGATTTGGGGGCGGGGGGCCGCTCACTGACACCCCCAACCTTGTGTCCCACCACACCAGATTCTCGGCTCTCCACCACGCCGCCCTGGGGGGCAGCCTGGAGCTCATAGCCTTGCTGCTGGAGGCTCAGGCCACCGTTGACATCAAGGACAGCAATGGTGAGAGCCCAGTGCACCCGCACCCCAGACCCTGTGGTCAGAGTTTGCCCCTGCTACGTCGTAGCAATGCTAACAGATGTCGGCATAGCTTCTATGAACTTGCAAGTGCTTTACCTCTTCAGTCTTCACTGCCTTCTGGGGTAGTGGGTGGTCCTGACATCCCATTATCCAGGTAAGGAAGTTGAGGTTACATCACCGTTACAAGTTCACCAGATCATCCGTGGTGGACAAGGTGGGATTCTGGCTTGAGCCCCGGACAGCCGGACCTCTCCCTGACCAAACCCGGGTGAAGCCAGCTTCGCTTCTCCCCTCCAGCTGGGGTGGCTCCAGGCTCTGCTCAGTTCCCTCCTCCGGCACCACGCCATCCCTCGACCTCCTTTCGAAACCCCTTCCCTCTGGCAGGCATGCGCCCGCTGCACTATGCAGCCTGGCAGGGCCGGCTGGAGCCCGTGAGGCTGCTACTGCGGGCCTCTGCGGCCGTGAACGCCGCCTCGCTGGATGGGCAGATCCCGCTGCACCTGGCTGCCCAGTACGGACACTATGAAGTGGTACGTGACCCTGCCAGCCTACAGGGGCGCGGGGGCAGGGAGAGGGGGGCTGGCACGGGGGGGCCGCCCCGGCCAGACCCCTCACCTGGCTCCCTCCACCCCAGTCAGAAATGCTCCTCCAGCATCAGTCCAACCCGTGCCTGGTCAACAAGGCCAAGAAGACGCCCTTGGACCTGGCCTGCGAATTTGGACGGCTCAAGGTGGGGCCTGCTGCCCTCGGGGTACTGGGTTCTGGGCGTCTCTAGGGTCTCAGGAGGAGGCCCTACCTGAGTGCTGGTTGCTGCAGGTGGCCCAGCTGTTACTGAACAGCCACTTATGTGTGGCACTGCTGGAGGGTGAGGCCAAGGACCCGTGTGACCCCAACTATACCACACCCCTGCACTTGGCTGCCAAGAACGGCCACAGAGAGGTCATCAGGTACCCACCGGGGCCCCCCCCAACATCCTCATCCTCTTCCGGTGGGACTGGCGACGTCCCCTCAGCGCCCTGCCCTGCTGCCCTCTTCACCCTCGCTCTGGATCTCTCTCCCAGCCCCCAGCAAGCGGCTTCCTCTCCTTCCCCACCCCCTGCCCTCTGCCCCAGTAACTCACCCTCCCCTCCACAGGCAGCTCCTGAGAGCTGGGATTGAGATCAACCGCCAGACCAAGACAGGCACGGCGCTCCACGAGGCCGCGCTGTACGGCAAGACCGAGGTGGTGCGGCTACTCCTGGAGGTGCGTGTGGACCCCTGGTGGGCCCGCGGGTGTGGACGGGTCCCCAGCGGGTGCCGGGTCCTAGACCGGCTGGGGAGGCAAGGGAGGGGGTCTCCACTGGCAACATGGTGTTTTGCCTGGGTGGGGGCCGTGCAAAGTGGCTGGAGAGGAGACGGACCTGGTTCGAGCCCCACTTCTGCCTTTTACTAGCTGAGTGACCTTGAGCTCATCCTTGACCCTATCTCTGAGCTTCCACTTCCTCATCTGTAAAACCTGAAAATAGTAACTACCTGCTGGGTAGCTGTGAGAATTGGGAGAAGCGACAAACCGGGCGCCCAGCACAGGCTTACCCCGCGCTGTACACCCAGGGTGGGGTGGACGTGAACATCCGGAACACGTATAACCAGACGGCGCTGGACATCGTGAATCAGTTCACCACCTCCCAGGCCAGCCGGGAAATCAAGCAGCTACTGCGGGGTGAGCGCGTGGGGGAGAAGACCCAGCCCAGGGAATGCGGAGCCACTCCAGAGGGTCCCAGGAAGTGGAGCAGGAGCGGGTGTCGCGCTCCTGGGCCCCGGGCTGGTCTGCGGGGCTGCTGCAGGGCTGCTGCGGCAGGGACCTGGGGGAGGGTCATGAACGGGACTGGAGTGGGGGGAAGATGCCCTAAGGACCCTCAGATGACACTGTTCTCCTCCTCCTCTTAGAGGCCTCAGGGATCCTGAAGGTCCGGGCGCTCAAGGATTTCTGGAACCTCCACGATCCCACGGCCCTCAATGTCCGGGCAGGGGACGTGATCACGGTGAGAACACAGATGATTGCTGTCACTTACTTGGGCACCTACTGTGGATCAGGCTCTGTGTCAGGGTCTTTATATGCACGATCTCGTTGAACTCTTCCCAGTCCAGGTAAGGTAGGTGCTCTTACCATTTCCTGTTCGGAGCTGACAAAATTGAGGCTTAGAGAGTGAAAGCAGTTTGTCCAAAGCCACAGGCTAGCAAGCAGTGGAGCTGGGACCTGAACCCAGGCTGACTCCAGACTCCTGTTGGTATGCCCTGGAGGCACCCAGCGGATTGGGCTGGATGCTGGTGGCAGGGCCAGAACTGTGGGCCGACTTGGGCACCAGAGGCCGGCTCCCCGGGGGGAGGGGAAGAGCTGGACCGCAGCCGCAGGGCCGGGCACTGGTGCAGCACGTGACCACGGCATCGTCCGCGTCCCCGCCCACCTGCCACAGGTGCTTGAGCAGCACCCCGACGGCCGCTGGAAGGGCCACATCCACGAGAGCCAGAGGGGCACGGACCGCGTGGGCTACTTTCCCCCGGGCATCGTTGAAGTGGTCAGCAAGCGGGTGGGCGTCCTTGCACCCCGCCTCCCCTCTGCGTCCACCACCCTGCGCCCAGGCCTCTCCAGGACGCCGCAGCCCCCTGCTGATGACCCCCTGCGCCCCCTTGCCTACGGCCAGCTGCCTCGGGTGGGCCTCAGCCCAGACAGCCCAGGTACCTCCTCCCGGGGGGGCAGTGCTGGCTACCGGGGTAGACATCTGGCTCTGGCAAGCTGCCAGTCAGCTGTTGGCAGGGCCACCTGGGGCTCTAACCCCTTGGCTTCTGCCCCCTGCAGCAGGTGACAGGAACAGCGTGGGCAGCGAGGGCAGCGTGGGAAGCATCCGCAGCGCCGGCAGCGGACAGAGTTCCGAGGGCACCAACGGCCACGGCACCGGCCTCCTCATTGAGAATGCCCAGGTGCGGGGGCGGGGGGGGCGTTGGTTGGGGCCAGGGCCGGGCCCCTCACACCCACTGCCAGTTCCCCAAGTGAGAGTCAGCTCCTTCCCTGTCTCCAGCCACTGCCCTCTGCTGGAGAGGACCAGGTGCTGCCAGGACTGCACCCCCCGTCCCTGGCAGGTAGGAAGGGAGACTGGGACCTGGGTGGGCTAGGAGAGGTGCAGGTGGGGAGGCTGAGGGCTTGGCACACCTTCGTCCTGCCACCCTGATTCCACTTCTCTCCCTCCTTGAAGACAACCCAAACCACCACCCTCTGGCCAACTACCGCTCCGGGGAGCAGCTCTTCGCCCAGGACGTGAGGCCGGAGCAGCTGCTGGAGGGGAAGGTGTGTCCTGCACTGGGCAGTGGGCTGTGAGCCCAGGGTAGGGGTTGGGATGGGCCTCAGTGTGGACTTAAGTCCCTGCTCAGACCAGGCCCCTGGGGAGGCTGGGGTCAGTGGCTGGTCTGTGGCCTTGGCACCCCGCCCCCGCCCCCACCCCAGCAGACTCAGCTCCATTAACTTCACCCCTCCCCGCACACCACAGGACGCTCAGGCCATTCATAACTGGCTCAGCGAGTTCCAGCTGGAGGGCTACACTGCCCACTTTCTGCAGGCTGGCTATGACGTGCCAACTATCAGCCGCATGACACCCGAGGTAGGTGCTGCAGCGGGAGGGCAGTGCAGGAACCAGTGGGCAGAGGAGGGGGCCCGATGGCATGACTCTGTGTGGCAGGACCTGACGGCCATCGGGGTGACCAAGCCCGGGCACAGAAAGAAGATCGCCTCAGAGATCGCCCAGCTCAGCATCGCCGAGTGGTTACCCAACTACATCCCGGTGAGCGGGCAACGGGCACGGGCTCCCACCGGCAGCTGCGGCCTTGCAGTGCCTTCCTGGCTTGGGGGCCGACGGTGCTGCTCTTGCAGGCAGACCTGCTGGAGTGGCTGTGCGCGCTGGGGCTGCCGCAGTACCACAAGCAGCTGGTGAGCAGCGGCTACGATTCCATGGGGCTGGTGGCCGACCTCACTTGGGAGGAGCTGCAGGAGATCGGCGTCAACAAGCTCGGTGAGGACTGCCCTGGGCCTTCTGGCTGGGCCCCCGCGTGCCTTGGAGGGTCTCCAAAATGTTTCGGGGGTCCAGGAGGGATGAGGGTGACCCTTTCCAGCCCCAGCCAACCCTTCCGCCTCTATCCTCCCCTCTCAGGTCATCAGAAGAAGCTCATGCTGGGGGTGAAGCGGCTGGCTGAGCTTCGGCGGGGCCTACTGCAGGGCGAGGCCCCAGGTGACGGCGGCCGCCGGCTGGCCAGGGGCCCGGAGCTGATGGCCATCGAGGGGCTGGAGAATGGGGACGGTCCGGCTGTGGCCGGCCCGCGCCTCCTCACCTTCCAGGGCAGCGAGCTGAGCCCAGAGCTACAGGCGGCCATGGCAGGGGGTGGCCCTGAGCCGCTCCCCCTGCTCCCTGCCCGCTCCCCCAGCCAGGAGAGCATCGGGGCACGCTCACGGGGGTCCGGGCACTCGCAGGAACAGCCGGCCTCCCAGCCCAGTGGCGGAGACCCCAACACCCCACAGGAGAGGAATCTTCCAGAGGGCACAGAGCGGCCCCCTAAGCTCTGTTCCCCACTTCCTGGCCAAGGGGCCCCCCCTTATGTTTTTATGTACCCCCAGGGCTCGCCCTCCAGCCCAGCCCCAGGGCCGCCTCCTGGCGCACCCCGGGCCTTCTCCTACTTGGCCGGCCCCCTGGCCACCACTCCTCCAGACCCGCCTCGGCCCAAGCGCCGGTCCCACAGCCTGAGCCGCCCCAGCCCGGCCGAGGGGGAAGCCGAGGGGGAGGCCGAAGGGCCAGTGGATAGCGCCTTGGGCAGCTACGCCACCCTCACTCGGCGACCAGGACGCAGCGCCCTCGCCCGGACCAGCCCCAGCCCGACCCCAACCCGAGGGGCGCCCCGCAGCCAGTCCTTCGCCCTGCGGGCCCGCCGCAAAGGCCCCCCGCCCCCGCCCCCCAAGCGGCTCAGCTCCGTCTCCGGCCCCACCCTGGAGCCGCCGCCGCCGCCGCCACCAGATGGAAGCCCGGCGCCCAAGGAGGGGGCCCCGGGGCCCCGGAGGCGAACACTCAGTGAACCCACGGGCCCCTCGGAGCCCCCCGGCCTGCCCGCCCCGGCTGGCGCCGCATCGGACACGGAGGAGGAGGACCCAGGGCCCGAGGGGACACCCCCGTCTCGGGGCAGCTCAGGGGAGGGGCTCCCGTTCGCGGAGGAGGGGAACCTGACGATCAAACAGAGGCCCAAGCCGGCGGGCCCCCCACCCCGGGAGACGCCCGTGCCTGCTGGCCTCGACTTCAACCTCACAGAGTCAGACACTGTTAAGCGGAGGCCCAAATGCCGGGAGAGGGAGCCACTGCAGACGGCACTCCTGGCCTTCGGGGTGGCCGGTGCCACGCCCGGCCCCCCTGTCCCCCTGTCCTCGCAGACCCCCGGCGAGTCCCCCTCGGCCTCTGCCAGCCCTCCCCGGCCTGGCCCTGGCAGCCTCCCGAACCCCGGGGCTCCAGCCCCTCTCTCTCCCAGCCCCCCGACCCAGCCCCCCGTGGCTCCCTGCCCGGGGCCGGCTCTGGAAAACAGTCGGCGGCCCGGGGAGATGGAGCCCCCGGCTCCCCCTGCTGCCCTCCTCAAGGTGCCCGGAGCAGGTATGAGGCGGGACCTGCGGGGAGAGGGTGGTGTGTTGGCAGGGCTCGTGCCCAGCCCAGCTGAGTCACGAGCCAACCTCTTTGTCTCTGCAGGAACAGCCCCCAAGCCTGTGTCTGTGGCCTGCACCCAGCTGGCATTTTCTGGCCCTAAGCTGGCTCCCCGGCTCGGCCCCCGCCCTGTGCCCCCTCCAAGGCCAGAGAACACTGGGGCCACGGGCCCAGGCCGGGCCCAGCAGAGACTGGAGCAGACCAGCTCATCCCTGGCAGCTGCCTTGCGGGCCGCAGAGAAGAGCATTGGTGCTGAGGAGCGAGAGGGGTGAGGGGTGCTGGGTGCTTCGGAAGGGGAGAAGGCGGCAGAAGAGCAGCTCCTCCCGAATCCTGAATCCTTTTCCCAGGGTTCCGGGAATGATGGGAGGGGGATGTCACCCTCGCGTGGGGCAGATCCTCAGGCTGGGGGGCCCCTATTGGGATGGGAGGAGCCTGGGCCTGGGGTCACCCGGATCTGACCCGCAGGGAATCCTGGTGGCCGCCACTTAGAGGCACGTGAGCTTGGGCAAGTCACTTCTCCCTGTGAGCCCCAGCGTCTCTGTGCAAGGAAGGGAACGCTAACTCCTAACTGCCTCGGGAAGTTGTGAGAATTAGGAGAAGATGCACCCAGAGTGCGCGCACCAACCACGCTCTCAGTAGCAGCCCCCTTGCCCAGGGCCGGCAGGGTGCGGACCGCTGGCTGATCTGACCTGGTCCTTCCCCTGCTGCAGCCCCCCGGGCACCTCCACCAAGCACATCCTGGACGACATCAGCACCATGTTCGACGCCCTGGCTAACCAGCTGGATGCCATGCTGGACTGAGCCGGACCTGCTGGCAGCCCGCAACAGTGCCCACCGTGACCTCCCTCAGCCACTGCCTTTCCCCCGGCACGGACGCCGCCCCTGCCGCCCTAGCGGGGTCCCTCCTGCTGCTCCAGGCCAGCGGCTGTCGGCACTGGGGCTCTGGGAGGCAGCCCCCAGGGGAGCTGAGGGGACTCGCCAGAACCTGCCACCTCAGCTGAGCCCCCTCCCAGTGTGTAACCTGACGGGACGGCCCTGCCTCTTGGACAGGGACCCTGGTGAGAGCTTCCTCTCCAGGAAGAAAGAGGTGGTGGCCGGGCTTCTGGGGTACCTCCTCTGTCCCCCCAGTGTCTCAAGCCCCTGTGCCAAGGTCCTGTGGCCACCCACTGTGCTGTCCCGGCGCCGAGAGGCTGGAGGAGGCGGTGTGTCTGGCCTGGTCCCCCGCAGGTGTTCACAGGACACGTAAACAAGCGGCCAGGCCAGCCTCCGCGCCGCCCCTGCCTGCCCTCAGTGAGGCAAAGCTGGCGGGGGTGGGGGCTGTGGGAGTCACAGGTCCCCCAAAGTCCAGACTTTCCCAACTGTAAATGTTATTTTTTAAGCAGAGAGAAACGCATATATTTTAAATGGAATTTATTCTATCTATAACTGCCTGAGAGGACGCAGTGGGGGAGGGGCTTCGGACCGCAGCAAGAGCGCCCACTGCCGCCTTGGGGCTGGAAGCCTGACCCGGTTGGCCCAGGCCCCGGCTCTGGAACCATTAACCTCTTCCCCCAACTAACACCAATGAAAAGTGTCATTCCACGTGATCGGGCTGTGTGTTTGGATCTGCGCCACGGACCTCTGAGCCGGACCCGAGCGCTCCCACCCATGCGCAAGGAGGAAGGCTGGGCCCCCCCCCCCCCGCCTCCTCACCTTTGCGGAGGGGCTCCATCACTGGCCGAAGCCTTGGGTAGGTCCGTTAGTGGCTGCCTCATGGGCCAGCCACAGGTTTTTCTTCAGGAATTTATCAGTTTTAATACAAACCAGTCTGTATTCATTCCTAAGAGGCTCATTTCCAGTAAAAAAATAACACACCGGTGAAAACGTTCTCACAGGATAACTAGGGCCGGGGCTGAAAGGAGCCCTGGGCCGTACCCCAGGACTGGCTCTCTCCGCCAGCTTGAGGGCAGGTACAGGAGGAGGTTCCAGGGCCAGGCGGGGGCTCTGCTTCGTCTTCAGGTCTCTGTGTGAGGCTCCCCCACAGAGGGAGGGAGGGAAAGTACTCAGGGCCAAATCCAGGCCCGGCCCCAGGAAGACGGGATGAGGGGGGGCACAGGGAAGAGGAACCACCCCCGGCCCCGCCTTCAACAGTGGCCTAGAGAGCTGTTCAGCCCTCCCACGGCTGCTCTCCCACCAAAGGTGGACGCTCGGCCCATGGCTCATGGCTCTGCCTGAAAACCCAAGAGCAGAGGGTGCTGCATTCGGTGACCCTGAAGGGGGGCGGCCCACAGGTGGAGGGGGCTGAGGGCCCCTCTATTAAGCGCACGAGGTCATACATTCAAGAGCCCAGGGGTCTCCCCCCGGTGAGGAAGAGCCAGACTGTCCTGACGCCAAGGCCACAGCTCAGCATCTCTTCAGTAATCCCCGGGGGCAGGACGACAGCTGGGTCTGACACCGGGAGTTGGGCCTCCAACGCCATGGGGCGCAAGAGCAAACCCTGAACATTCGTGGTATCAAGTCCCCAGACGCAGAAATGGGTCTGGCTTTAGCCCTAGGATCCAGGGCAACTACGACCACCACGGCCAGTGGCTCAGAAGGGAGAGTTCATGCCCAGCTTAGTTTCAAACTGCAGTTTCTGTCGCTTCTGGTAGCGGACCCGGACCCTGGTGGGGCGGGAGGTTAAGGTCCAGGTCAGCGCAGACCTCCGGACCAGGGGGCGGGCAGGACACCCGAGGAGGAGGAGGGCGGGATGGCGGTGGGAAGGCAGGGGAACGGTGCCCCAGGAGGTGACGGGCTTAGGGAACACACCCAGGCCCAGAGCGGGCGCCCAGCCGGTGGCTCACCGAATCTCGTGCAGCTTCACGATCTCGTTGGTGACCACCACGAGGAGCAGGGAGAGGCAGCCCAGGAGCCACGTCAGCAGAGGCACGTCCTCCAGGCCAAAGTGGACGCGGCTGTCCCTGTGGGTCCACAGCTGCAGGTCCACCGCTGTCTGGACCACCTGCCCCAGCAACCTGCCGGAGGTGGCAGCCCTGCGTCAGCGGGGTCTCTCGCTTCCTTCCCTGCTTTTCTCAGCAGGAACAGCTTAAGGAGGGCACCCTTCAACCTCTGGCCCAAAGCCCGCCCTCAAATCACCGCCCCGCCGCAGCCCCTCCCCTGCTCCCACCCTCCACCCCAGAGAGACTCACACCACGGGCACGGTCACCGCCCACCAGAGGTTTGTCAAGGGGCTCTTTCTCCACAGGGGCTTGGTGCGATGCACGTGGGTGATGGAGATGAAGACTGGAGAAAATGGGGTCAGTGGCGGGTGTCAGACTCCGCACGGCCAGAGGCCTGGTCCCCAGGGTGCCTCACCAGCCCCGGGGAGCCCCTCACCAGTGTGCAGGACGGTCAGGGCGGCGGCGAGCTTCTGAGCCGGCAGCAGCCCGTTGGCGAAGTCGTCAAACCAGGCCGGAGCCGTGTCGGCGTGGCTGCCAAAGCAAGGTGTGGGCTCAGCTTCCTCTGGGCCCCGGGGAGGGAAACCAGGGCGGGGGTGTCGGCACGGCGGGACCCACCTGGGCAGCATGACGGAGGAGCAGTTGGTGAGGTTACGGACCCGGGAGCTGTCGCAGAAGCTCTGCAGTGTGAAGCCAAAGCAGATGAGGCACGAGCTGATGGTGAGGCTGAACTTGAGCAAGAAGCAGAGCAGGAAGTAGTGCTGGGTCTGCAGGAAGAGGAGGCCCGTCACTCCTGTGGCAGCCGCCGCTCTGGCGCACGGATTCAACGGGGTCCTCAGTCAGTGGGCAGGCCGGGGGGGGATAAGGAGCAAGGATCTTTCCCAGCTCTGTACCACCCCTCCCCCTTGGTCTGGGGAAGTTCGGATGGAATTCCGCAGCCCCCCGCACCCCGCACCCCCGCTTCCCTCCCCCAAGGCTCAGCCCCCTCCATACCGACATTCCTCAGGAAAAGCCCAGGCTCACAGGGCTCCACGTTGCTTACCTTCTTAGGAATGGACGGAAGGTTTTTCCCCGTTGCCATAGACATGATGGAGCTATGGGGGGGCTTCCCCAGCAAAGAGATGCTGAAAAGCAGGAACTTCAGTGAAGGGTGGTGACTGTGACCCTCTGTCCCCCAGTTCTCATGTGGGAAGGATTTCGGGAGTCCTGAGAGTGAGGGCAAGTCTGCTGGGCAGATGGAATAAGACAAGGGCGAGAGTGCCCCGCCCCCCCAGGCCTCCTGTGCCAGAAGTGAGCACTGAGCATGGCTTCCTGAACCTGGGCCCCTGGGGATACTCGGTGACATCCCAGCCCTGCCTGCCTGGGCACGGAGGGGCGGCCCGGCCTCTCACCTGAGCAGAGGGTGGCAAAAGCAGGACAGCCACAGGATATCAGTGGTGCTCAGGATTGGCGGCAGCTGGACGAGGCAAGAGAGGAACTGAACCAGGAGAAGCCAGGAAGCACGATTAGATTCTGGCAAAGAGTAAGACACTGGGAGCCCCAGGGCTGACTCGCCCTGTGCCCAGACGGAGACTCACGTCCTGGCTGAGAGGAGACGGCGCTGGAGGGGACACTATTCTGCCGGCGGGGTCATCTCCAAAAGCCCAGGGGGTTCGCAGAGGCTCTGGGGGCCCCCCAGGCTGTGCTGCATCCTCCCAGCCTCTCAACCGGCCCTTGAGTGAAGGAGTGAGCTGGGAGGGGCGATGCCCGTGCTGGCCCCACCTCACCTGGATGACCACGAGGGTCAGCTGGCACTGCAGCAGGAAGAGGAAGCACTTGCGAATGCCGTAGGTGGCGTGCCGAGCCTAGGGACCGGGAGGGACAGGTTGTGGTCTCTCTCAGGCCCCACAGCTGATAAGCTTCAGCCAAGAGCCAGATGCCCCAAATGTTCCCGCTAGGGAGGGCCGGAGGCAAACTCAACTGCCTGGGAGAGCTTCGCCTGGGGGTGAACCACCCTTGGGAGCTCAGGCCGGTCCTGCATCGCGACTGCCCACCCCAAGCAGGACCTGCCCCCCTGCCCCCGAGCCCCCACCTGCTCGATGAGCCGGATGATGCTGATGGTCTCCTCCTGGCGGAAGGTCAGGGAGCAGGGCAGGCTGTTGAGCTGCCCCGAGAGCTGCAGAGGAGAAAGGCCGTCCGAGGCCTGGGCCATGCTGGTGCTGGTGGCGTAGCCAAAGGTCTCCCAGGAGCAGCGGGAGGGGTACAGGGGATCCAGGGCAATGCTGCTCAGCGTAGGGGGGAAGCATACCCATCAGCTGAAGCGAGCCAAGACCCCGTCTCCCACGGGACTGAGCAAGCACCTGCTCCCTCTTCTCCCCGCCAAGTCCAGGTTCTTTGGTCCCGACCAGGGCAAGATCAGTTGTGGGGTCTCCGGGAGGAAGAGGCTGGCCCCCGGCTCTGGGGTGTCACCCTGACCTGATATCGCTCTGGAGGAAGAGGCAGCTGTTCCGCAGGTTGGCAGAGCTGCCCAGGCAGCAGGTCACCTCCCCATACTCCTGCATGATCTTGATCATCTCACACATGGCTGAGGGGGCAGAGTCGGGGGGCACAAGAGTCAGGCAGGCGAGCCTCACGTGGGGTGCTGGGCAGAGACCCACAGGACAAAGCAGGAGACAAGGGAAAACAGGCCCCTCTTTGGGACCATCCTGCCCCCAATTTCGTGAACATCGTGTGAATACTGTCACTTCTGACTCCCTAGAACGGGGCCCCCGAGGCTCCAGCCCGCAAGACCCCCAGCTCCTCCCCGCCCAGGTTCCTCTGCTCCCTGCGTGGGAAACCAACATCCCTCCAGAGCCCGCGGGGTGCCCACGCACTGGCAGCGCTCCACACAAGGGCCAGGCTGGCCGAGCAGCCGCCACCACGGTACTCACTCTCGGGGGTGCAGTCGGTGAAGAGGGGCACGAGCAGGGGCACATTGTCAATGTTCTGCAGGTGGGGCCGCACCTGGTGGATGCCCCGGGGCAGCTTGGCCTGCAGAGAGCAGAGATGCCAGTTGCCTCAGGGTCCCTCCTCACTCTCCTCTGTCCTGGACAAGCCACGGGCCAACCCCAGGGCTCTGGGGGCACAGACCCCCCACCCCCACCCCCCGCATCGTACCCGGTTGCAGTCCTCCAGGAAGCTGGGGAGGTCGCTGTCCGTGGGCTGGAAGCTAATGAGGTCCGAGTGACCCTCCTCCTCCATTAGGAGGAGCCCTTCCGCATCATCTCGGGACACTGTGGGGACAAAATCCTGTCCCTCACCTTGGGGCCAGACTTCTGGGGGCCTCTCCTTGCCTTGCAGATGACGCAGAACTTCCTGTTTCGAGGTGTCCTCTCCCCCCACCCCATCGACTGCCGTTGCCGCAGGGAGATCAGAGCCATTTTCCAAGGGAGGGATCCATGGAGGCTCTTGCTAGTTGTAGCCCCAAGGAAGGGGAGTGACCCACACCCACCTCGTGTCCGCACCAAACCTTTGCCCTCACCCTGATTCAGGTCATCGTGCAGGGATCCAGCGTGGCTAGGGCTGGAGGGGGGGATCTCAGAGCCGGGCATGTCACCATTGGGCGTGAGGGAGACGTGACAATTCCAGCCCGTCTCCAGGCCCATCTTTTCTGCAAACACCTGCACCGGGCAAATGGCAACAAACACATGGGCCCAAAAGGCCGTGGGGAAAAGGGTCAGTGGGAGCAGTGGGTCGGGCTCCCCCACCTTGCTTTTGAGCTCATCCTCCAAAGAGAAGTAGACGAAGCGGATGCAGGCGTTGACCAGCCCGTCGATGAGGCGCACGATGTCCAGCCGGGCCTGGTACTGGGAGGACACCACGCCCATGAAGATCTGCCCGCTCAGGGCCTGCATGCAGTCTTCCTTCTCCAGCGCCTCCCCGATCCCTTCTTCAGGAGGCACAAGGCACAGAGCCCGGCCAGGACACGGCCCAGGCAGGACACCCAGGAACCGGCAGATTGCAGGAGGCAGCCCGGGGCCACACATGCAGATGCCATGCCCAGATCAATAAGCACGTGGGCCCCAGGGGACCACACATGCAGCCACACACATGCACAAGCAAGACACAAAGAAGCCAACAGACACAGGGGAAAAGACAAGGAAAGGTACTCATCAGTCAGGTGACAATCCCTGGTCCAGGGCTAGGGGGCGGGGGCGGGGGCGGGGGCGGGGGCGGGCCCCACCCTCAGCAATGGCTTCAGTTCATGGTCTCTTGGGTCATGAGACCCCAGAAGGCTGTGTGTTTGGCGGAGTGGGGAGGGGTGGGTGGAGCTCTGGGTCCCTCTGCTCCAGCAGGGTTTGTGACCCGGTCCTTTGACTCAAATAAGGCTAATGCTCTACACGTGCTACTGCTTTATGACCTTCAAAGAAAGCACTTTGCTGTATGTCATCCCACTGGAACAGCACAATGAACCCGTGAAAGACAAGGAAAGGTACTCATCAGTCAGGTGACAATCCCTGGTCCAGGGCTAGGGGGCGGGGGCGGGGGCGGGGGCGGGCCCCACCGTCAGCAATGGCTTCAGTTCATGGTCTCTTGGGTCATGAGACCCCAGAAGGCTGTGTGTTTGGCGGAGTGGGGAGGGGTGGGTGGAGCTCTGGGTCCCTCTGCTCCAGCAGGGTTTGTGACCCGGTCCTTTGACTCAAATAAGGCTAATGCTCTACACGTGCTACTGCTTTATGACCTTCAAAGAAAGCACTTTGCTGTATGTCATCCCACTGGAACAGCACAATGAACCCGTGAGCAGGGCAGACAAAGCACCTGGTTATAGATGAGACTAAGGGACTCGCCCATGTCACCAGACAGTGAGAGCCACCGCGGTGTTCCAGGTCCAGTGCTGCCTGCTGTCCCCTCTGCTATGATCTGGTCCAGGCCGCTGGAAGCCCTCCCGGCCCCCGGGGACAGGGCCCACAGTACCGTCTGAGCTCCAGCTGCCGCGGCGGGCACTCAGCTTGACGGGAACGGTGCTGGGCAGCTCGCACGTGGTGAAGATGCTGCTCTGGCCGGGCGCCTGCACCAGCTCGATGCACTTGCCGTTGAGCTGGGACGACAGGGCACAGCTCATGGGCTTGTAGGCGAAGGCAGAGCAGTAACCAGACAGGCAGGCTCGCTGGTAGAAATCCAGCACTTTCTTTCTGCCGGGCAACCGGGGTGGAAGTGACGTGAGTGGTCCTGGGATGCCCCACCCCTGGGAGCCGGGCAGGCAGACCACCAGAGCTGACTGCTCTCGCCCCTGGCATCTGCTTCCTTACCGACCTGTCGGAACCCGAAAGAGGGTAGATGTCAGCTCCGTCCCAGAAGTCTGTGCAGGCCTCCAAGACCACGTCGGCGGTGCCGTGGGACAGCATCTGTTCTGTGCCTGAGGGCAGCGGTGGGGAGAGGAAGGCCAAGCCGTGAGTGCCCGAGCCACCTCACCTCCGGGGACATACTGCCACCCTTGAGAAGAGCGCTAAAGGAGCCCCTGGGGGGTGGGAACTCCCCAGGCCTCATGGCAGCAAACCTGTAGGCAAGGCCACTGGGTGCATAACGCAGGCTCTAAGCCGCCGGTGCTCCAGACACAGTCCCAGCATCCATGGCCACCACCATCCCAGCCCCCGTCCCCGAAGCCAATCTCTGCCACGTTTGAGATCTCGGGAAGAATCTAATGCTCGTCAGCCCAGCGCTCCCTAAAAAAAGACACCCTACAAAGAGCCCCGCCCCGCCCAGCTCCTGGGAGGTTTGGCCTGCTGCGGGCGGAGCCGGGGAGGCTCACTGGTGGTGGTGTCCTTGATGAAGAGGCTGATCATGTGGCTGAGCGGGGGGCGCCGCTTGGTGACACAGGAGAGCCTCCCCAGCGAGGTCTCCTTCATGGTCTCGGCGCTGGGGAGGCGGTAGAGCGCGAGGTGGTTCCCCTGCTTGAAGAGCTCCTTGGCCCCGGGAGTGAAGCCTGCAGGAGGAGGGACGGCACGGGGCCTCTGGGAGGAAGCCCACCCCCACACACCACCCTCCCTGGCGGGGAGGGAACCCCAGTCCGGCTGGGCGGCTTCCCTCCACGCGTCCATCCCGCAGAGAGTTATCTTCCCGGATGAGGAAGTGCCGTCAAGCGGCGGTGCCCGGTTAAAGGGGGTGGTCAGGGAATTCCCTGGCGGTCCAGTGGCTAGGACTCTGCGTTCTCACGGCTGAGGGCCCGGGTTCAATCCCTGGTCGGGGAACTAAAATCCCACAGGCCTCGTGGCACGGCCCCCCAAAAAAAAGGAGGGGGGGTGCCGATCAGCAGCCCAAAGGGCTGCTGGTGCTCTTGCCCGAGGCCACGCCCGGGCCTGGCATGTTTGGAGCCGGGGACCCAGCCTCTCGGAAGAGGCCGGCAGCTAACCCAGCCGCCGCCCCCGCGGTGGCCGCGTACCAATGAGGCGGGCGAGCTCGCAGAGGCCCCAGGGCACGTGCACGGGCAGCACGGTGCTGTGGCTCTCCTGCAGGGCGATGTCGCACAGGTGGTCTGAGAACCGGCACAGCCGCTCGGCGACGCCGGCGTTACACAGGTTCAGCAGCACATTGAGGCCCAGGGGCTTGAGGGAGGGGAGGTGGAGCTGCCAGTTGGAGTCATCGAACTGGATGCAGGAGGGATTCTGCTGGTCCTGGGACAGGCTCAGCATCTCCAGGTGGTAGTCGCACACGAAGTCCTCAGCTTCGTAGGGCTCGCCCTCCAGCCCGTGCTGGGTCTGGAGGAAACGTGGGTGGGGAGAGCGGCCTCAGGCTGGGGGGGATGCGGCGGGCGCCCCCGAGAGAAGGCACCGCCTCCCAGCAGGGCGTGCTCACGCTCTCCCATCCCTCTCGAGACCCCTTCCCCGTCCTTCCCGGCTCCTGGCTGCTTCTAGGCTCTGTGCCCAACATCACCGTCACCAGCTCAGAGGAGGCTGTCCAGACCAAGCAAGGAACCACGAAGCACCTTTCTCAGCCAGGGGAAACATTTTTAGAAGGAGTCACTGGCTTTCTGTCTTTTGTACTGTTTTTTTTTTGGTTTTGGCCGAGTGGCACGTAGGATCTTAGGTCGACGGAACCCGCGACTCCTGCAGTGGAAGCGCTGGAACCACTGGACCACCAGGGAAGTCCCGGCTTTCTGTCTCTTGAAGGTTGTGATTAGGCGGAAGGGTCTTGCCCCAACCGATTACCACCATCAGAGAAACCCGGAAAATGGGGAAGGGCCTACTTCACGGAAAAGCCGTGGGCGAGGCCTCAGGAGGTCCGAGAACAGAGGCCAAGACGCCTGTGCTTCGGGCTCCAGCCGTCCAGGCTGGGCTGCACCCCTGTGGCCCCTTCGGCGGGGGAGGCCAGGACGCCCTGCAGCTGACCAGCGGGCTGCTCTCCACCCTCTCCCCTCACCTTGCCGGGGTCTTCTTCACCGCCCTCTGTGTCCCTGCTGAAGCTCACGCTGGAGCCGGACGGGTGTTTGCTGCGGCCGTGTGCTCTGTGGTGAGAGGAGGGCTCGGGGGCCTTGGGGCCGTCGCCTGGCCAGGTGCCGCGCTCCTGCTCATTGGAAAGGTGCAGGGTAGGGTTCAGGGAGCCGGCCAGGAGGGCGTCTCGTTCATGGGGCTGAGGAGAGCAAGGAGCACAGGCCTCGGACTGGCGTCCCGACGGCTGCCACGGGCCAGTGAGGCAGGGCTGTTTTGTCCCCTCAGTGCATCATCTCCGAAGCAGATCCCGAGGCCTGAGCCCTCCTCCCCGTGCCTCGCCTCGCCCTCCCTGAGGCTACCAGCCGGGCCCAGGCCGTACCTCCTCCTCGACCTCGGGATGGCAAAAGGAGCGGGTGGACAGGTCATCCGTTAGGTCCTCGTGGCTGCTGTGCGGGGGCTCCACCTTTCCGCTGAAGAACAGCACGGTCTCCGGGCTGGGGTTGGGCCATGACAGGATCCCCTGTTTGTCCACACAGCACAGGACCTGCAGGGAGAGATGGGGACCGGGAAGGGGCCTTGGAGGTCCCCAAGCCGCCAGGGGCCGCTTAAGTGACCAGACACGGCCAGAGAGCAGCCTGTCGAGGCCAGGTCCCTCCCATGGGGCCTCCCTCACCGTGACGGAGCCCAGGCTGTGCAGCAGGCTGGAGCTGTGGCTCAGCGTAGGAGACGTCCCCTGGATCACCCGCAGGAAGTGGCCCCAAATGCAGCACAGCATTTCCTGAGGGCAGAGACAAAGCCCGCGAGGCCAGCTGGGGCTTGGCCATATTTCCCTGGAGATGGCCTCTGGGGCCGACAGAGGAAACGGTCCGGGGAGCGCCAGGAAGCTGGGTGCAAAAGCCTGGGTCCAGCACGGCAGTGACACATTACCCATGTGGGACGGGTGGACCGAGGGGCTCCAAGAGCCCGTGGGAGGCTCAAAGGCCATAAAGTAGGGGAGTCCCAGGGTTCCAGAAGGGGCCCGAGGGAGCGCGGGCTGGGGGGACGGGGCCTGGAGCAGAATCCACCCTGGGTGAGTGTACCTGGGAGGAGACGGCTTCGGTATAGCTGCTCAGAGTGTCCTCCGAGAACTTGGCCAGCTGTGCGGAGAAGAGGGCGTGAGCCTCGGGGAGGAAACCGCCAGCCTCTCACAGGCCTCCGAGCTGGCGGCTGGGGCCTCGTGCCAGCACGGCTCCCGACGCCTTTGGTGAAGGACTCCCGGGCAGCCCTCGAATCCCCCGCCTGCTGACAGCCCGGGTGGACACTCAGCCACCCCTGGGGCCTGGTCTGGAGACCCTTCTGGCTGGAGAGGGCAAAGCCCTCGGAGAACTGCCCGGGCCCTGCCTGTCGCTGGGCCACGGGGCAGGGGTGGGGCTGGACTTCTGCCCTGTTTGCTGGGGCACAGCCGACTCTTTTCATTCCTGTCTTTGGTTCTTTTTGCACTGTCCCCCGACCCCCACCCGCCCCGATGCCTCGGAACAACCTACCAGGGAGCTGGGGGAAGCCTTGCTCATCTGGGCCAGGACACGGGCTTCTCCACAGGCAGTTGCCAGGACCCAGAGGACAGGGAAGAGCAAGGGGAGGATGGGCAGGACGCCATTCACCTGGGAAAGAGCGAGCCACACTGAGGCTCCCTGAGATCTGCTGGCGGAGGGAGGGAGGGAAGGGCTTCCCCGGCCCTGGGGCCCTCCCCTGAGTAAAAAGGACAGCTAGGGGCAGGAAGGGAGGAAGGGAAGCGGGCGCCCTGAAGCTAAGCCTAAGAGACCCCTGGGCTGCAGAGAGGGAGGGGCAGTCAGGGCACCATGAGGGGATGCAGTCTCAGGGGAAAGAGAAGAGCGCCACGGAGAGGAGAGGGCGGTCGTTACCTGCAGCTGGAGGAGGGTGTACTGCCAGGTCGTGACACCAGGGGCATTCAGCATGAAGCGCAGGGCGTTGGTGATGAGGAAGCCAGCCTGCCAGGAACAGGAGAGACGCTGCCTTATCCCCCCCAGAGAGGGACCCAGACTCTAAGGCTCCCCGTCTTCTGCCCACCCACAGCCCTGCCCCCGGCCCTGGCCGGCTCACGCTGGGACCCTCTAGTCTTCACTCACACGCTCGTCCGAGTCTGGCCCCCAGCCTCCCCCATTTCCTGGCCCTCCCCCTGCCCTGTGCGGCCCCGCCTCACGCACCAGGACCACGGGCACCGCGTAGTGCAGCATCACGGACTGCACCGTGAACCTCTCGTTGTCCAGAGCGGTGACTGGGCGGGACAGGGCCATGTCCAGGCACCACCTGCAGAAAGAGGTGATACTATACTCGGGCGAGCCCTGCTCAGGGGAGAGGCCAGAAGCCCGCCCCTTCACCGAGCATCACTGGGTCCTGCAATTCCCTCCTATTCCTTGGCCCCGGCCGAGTGGCCTCCTGGTCACTGTGGCCAGCGGCTCGTGGCAGCCTCTGAAGCTGCCCCCTCGGAGTTCAGACTGAGAGGGGGGTCAATCCCCCAGTCGAGGAATTCTCACAAGACACTAAAGAGAAGACCCCCCGGAGATGCCTGCGCTAAGGGACCTCAGTATGGACAGGGCGCCTTCCCGTCACCGGCCCCACCACGCCCCCTGCTCACAGGAGGCACGGGGCGGAGACGTCAGGGGACAGGAGGAAGGCAGGGCAGCGCCCTCACCTGATGTTGTCAATCACAGGGGTCTCAAGGACGCGGAAGAGCCGGTGCTGCTGGGGGTTCTGTGGCCCTTTCTTCACCTCTCCCCGGGGGGAGGGGGGCGGAGAGAAAGGTGGAAACAGGTCTCCCGGCTCCAAGACGATGTGCTCATCATCCTGCCAGCGACGAAGGGGAGGAGGTCGAGGGTAATTAATGGGTTCCATGGAAGCCACTCTTCCTTGACTGTTCTAGCTAAGTGGAGACATCCCATTGGGTTAGGGACCATCAGTTAGCAAGGAGTTAGTCAGGGCGGGGCCTGGGGGACTGGATTCCTAGCAGCTTGAGGATCAGACAGAAGAAAGAACAGCACAAGGAGAAAGACGTTGCAGCTTTTCTCCATTCTCCTGGAGCCCTTGCCAAGAAACCCATGAGCTGGGCAGGAAGCATCAGGCTTGAGCCCAGGGACCCTCCCACCATTGCCGGCGGACGCTCCCACAGCATTTCCAGGGAAGGAGAAAAGCCTCCAGCTACCTTGATCCCCCTCAGAGAAGCAAACGATTCTTGGCCAGGCCTCAGAGCTATGATGTCTCCTTCTACCAACAGGCTAACTGGCAGGTTGACCAGATGTCCATCTCTGTAGGCCCAGTGTAGGGACCAGGATGGTGCAAAGGGCATGTGGAGGTCTGGGTACATGGCATCTAGCCACTTGATCTCCTTGCCATCCCTGAGGGCATCTGATGAGAATGGAAGGAGGGAAGGAAACAGCCTCACCCATTGGATCCACACACCAGCCAGATCCAGCACACAGCTATGAAGCCGTGTCTGCTCTCCTCCCTCCCCCAGAAGGCCCGCATCCACCCACGCCGCTCATTCAAACACTTCCCTCTACAAGGTCACCTCCCGACCACCCCAGCGCAGGCACTTGCACCTCCTCTGAACACCTGAAGCTCCTATTCTTTGTACCCCCCTGCCATTCAGATACATTCTGCTAACTTTGCTAAGGGCTTTGAGGGGTGTGCTGAGCCTCGTGAGGGGTACAAAAACGTCAAAGATTAAGCCGATTTGGTCCCTGGCTTTGAGGAGCCATTAGCCTTCCTGCCCGCCCCAGGCCACTGCCTGGGTACCCACAGCCGTCCCGCGGCTCTCGCTGCACCACTGAGAAGAAAGCAGGGCACCCTTATCCCCTGAATGCTGGCCGCAGGCAACGCCCACGTGCTGGGGCTCCCGGCTGGGTCTCGGGACGGGAGCTCCAGGGCTCTGACACGTCCCAGGGCATCTTTTCCCACCGGACTCGCCTGCCCCTCGGCCTCACCTTGGATTTGGTCAATGATCCCTCGGAGTCTCCTTTCTACCTCCCGACGCTTCAGCCGACCCTGCCGCCCAATGAGGACCAGGTCGAGGAGCAGCAGGAGGAAGAGCGCAGAGGCGTTCACCAGCTCCGCCCCGGGGCTGGCGGGGAGAGAAGAGGGGGCGCTGGCGGCGGGGGCGGGCCGGGTCCCCCGGGGCCCAGTCCCTTCTGAAAAGAGTGTCTCCTTCCGGCTCTGACATCAGCCGGCCAAGGGACTGTGGATTCCTACACGACCCAGGCGCTGATTCTGGGGGCAGCTCCCCTCTCCCCGGGATGTCCCAGGCGGGTGTGGAGGCAGGAGGGGGACAAGCCCAGAGCCTGCGCTGCGCGAGGCGAGGCGGGGAGGAGCCCCTCCCAGGGCCTCGGGCCGCGTACCTGCCAGCCGGCTGGCCGCCGTAGCAGCCCAGCAGCAGCAGCACGGCCAGGAGCATGAGGGAGGCGCCGGGCCAGTGGAAACAGGAGCAGCGGTTACCGTGGTGCAGGAAGCTGCTTCTCCACATCTCCTGAGGAGGGAGGGGCGGGAGGCCAGGGCGTGAGAGGCCCGGGGGCCAAGGGAGGAAGAAGGAGCCAAGACCCTCCGTCCCGCTAGGATCTGGCCGCCTTCCTCCCCCGCCCACCCGATGGACAGCCCGGGCGGCCACCTCGGTCTTCTCGCTTTGGTCTCGGCTGGGGTCAGGACATCACTCTGAAAGGAACCCCGGCCTCTTTCTGAGTTTTAGTGGTGCCTCAGTCGGGTCACACCGTCCAGGGTGACAGGGGAGAGTCATGGCCCCGAGAATGTGCTTCCCAAGCTTTTCCACCGCCCCGACTAGGCTCTGGGCTCCCCGTGAGGACATGTCACCTTCCACGTGAGACATTTCTTCCGTTCTTTTAGGTGTCCGTCCAGCACCGCCTCCAGCTGCTCCTTCAGGATGCTGAGGGCCTTCCGGGTGGACAGGCCCAGGGCCAAGGGAGCCTCGCCCTGGAGGGAAGCAGGAGGTACTCAGCATCTCTCGGGAGGCCCTCCCCTCCCACCTCCCCAGAACCTTCCTCCCTTCTCCCAAATCCTCACCCTCCCTCCCTCCACTAGCCCCGACTCCTCAGGGCTTGAGCATGTTCAGATCCCCACCAAATTAAAAGACGCTCGAGTACACAGTGCCCTGCTCCTCAAAGTCAAGTCTAAAACAAAACCAGAGGGCTTCCCTGGTGGCGCAGTGGTTAAGAATCCGCCTGCCAATGCAGGGGACACGGGTTTGAGCTCTGGTCTGGGAAGATCCCACATGCCGCAGAGCAGCTAAGCCCGTGCGCCACAACTACCGAGCCTGCGCTCTAGAGCCCGTGCGCCACAACTACTGAGCCCGCGCACCTAGAGCCCGTGCTCCACAACAAGAGAAGCCACCCAATGAGAAGCCCGTGCACCGCAATGAAGAGTAGCCCCTGCTCGCCGCAACTAGAGAAAAGCCCACGCGCAGCAAAAGACCCAAGGCAGCCAAAAACAAAGATAAATTAATTGAAAACAAAACAAGGGCTTCCCTGGGGGTGCAGCGGTTGAGAGTCCGCCTGCCAATGCAGGGGACACGGGTTCGAGCCCTGGTCTGGGAAGATCCCACATGCCGCGGAGCAACTAGGCCCGTGAGCCACAACTACTGAGCCTGCGCGTCTGGAGCCTGTGCTCCGCAACAAGAGAGGCTGCGATAGTGAGAGGCCCGCGCACCGTGATGAAGGGTGGCCCCCGCTTGCCACAACTAGAGAAAGCCCTCGCACAGAAAGACCCAACATCGCCAAAAATAAATAAATAAATAAAAATTAAAAAAAAAAAACCCAAAACACCAAAAAAACAAAACCAGAAACAAACCTTTCTTTACTCAGTGTCTTCTAACTCACCTTTCACTCAACTCCCAACCCACCACCAACAGCATCCCCCGGCCCCACTCAGACCGTGCTCACCACTGAGCCCCCGACTTATTGCACTGGGGCCATCTTTCGGATTTCCCGGGACAGAAAATATGTATTGTTTAAGTGGGGAGAAGAGAACTAACCTGGAGATTCTGGCTTTATGTTGTTCCTAGTACAAAACATCAAGGAAAAAACCCCACCAACTTCTGTTACCACCATTTCATAAAAGGGAGGCTATTGTAACCCTACAACATTGGGAAGGTCACAGTCTCAGAAAAAAAGACAGCTGCTGCCAGGAAAGGACCTGCGCTGACCGCACCGCACTCTCATCTCACCGCGGGTGGGTGGAACGTGGCATGGACAGGGGTGGTTCCCAGCACGTTGTCCTAGGTGACCCCATGGCCTGACCTCTCCCATTGAGACCCCTTGCTCCTGGGCTTCTCTCCTGTTTTGTCCTGTCTGTCTACCCCACAGTCCATCCTACGACATCTTCTCCACAACTTTATGTACGTTTCCAGGGCAACCTCAGCCACATGGATTCATCTGCCACCAATAAGCTTACAACTGCTAAATTTCACCTCTAGCCTGACCGCTAGCCCGAATTCTGACCCGTTCCCTAAACTGCCGCACAGCTGTTTCATAGGTACCTATGAGTTGATACGTCCAAACCCCCGAAATTGCCACCCGGCCCTCCCCGCCCGAGCCAGTACCTCTCCTGCAGTTACCATCACCCAGGCACCCCAGCCCCTCCCCGCAACCTCTGCCTCCCCCTCCCCCCGCCAGTCCCTACCTTTTCCAAACCAACCGCTGCATCCCAGCCAGTGAGCGCACGTCTGATGAACTAACCCTGTTTACCTTTAAAATCTAGCCCGGACTCCTGAGCGTGGTCTGGGATCTGCCAGCTTCTCCAGCCTCCTTTCCTGCCGTTCCTGTCACATGCCACGCTCCCCCAGCTCATGTGTCAGCACCTTTATGGATTTTCCTAGCCAAGAACACACTCCCTGCCCCAGACAACTCTTACTTCTCCTTCGAGACTCAGCTCCAACACCACCCGCTCTGGGAAATCTTCCCAAAACCCAGGGCTGCACATACAGGGGGAGGTTTGTATTCCAAGGGCACCCCGGGCAACCTCGCTCACAGGCGGCATCACGGAGGACCGTCATTATAGACTTGCCTGTCTGGCTCTCCCACCAGACTGCCAATGCCTTGAAAAGGGTACTAAATTCTTCCATCTCCACACCCCTCCACCAACCACTGAGACAGTACCTATCACAGGGCAGCAGCTCAGTGAATACCTGCTGGCTGACTGAATGAAGGAATGAACGCCCATGTCGTTTCACTGGTTCCAATGACACCTTCGACAGGGTTGTCAACCCAGGATCTGTAGCAGAAACACCCGGAGCTTTTACAAACGTGGCTGTCCGGGCCCCACCCAGACCTAGTGAATCGAAACTTCTGGAGGTGAGGCCCAGCCCAGATTAGATCTGATGCACAGATCCCCAGTTGGGGGTCCTGGAAAAAGAAGGCCCCCAGGAAAGGCAGGGCCTGGGGGAGGATTGAGTCTTTCCCCACAAAGCCCTGGACCTGGGGCTCCAAGAGAGGGACTGGGCTCATCTACTGAGTCCTGGCCAAGGGTCACTGAGCCAGCGATGCCCTGGCTGCCTGGGCTCACGCCCTACCCTCTTCCTTCCTATCCCCGGGGCCCTGCCCCGGCTTTGCCCACCAACGTTCTGGATTTCCTCCTCCCTGCCGGTCTCCACGTCCGCCCACCCCCTTGGCAGGCTTGACCCTCGCCAGACACACATCTCCACGACTAGGAGGTGATGGAGTGGGGGCCATATCCCCTGGCTGCAGACCTGGCATGGTGGGAGGCCCCGGAGTGGAGACCCCATGCTGGCCTGTCGCCAGCTCCCTCGGCCTGAGGGATGAGGACGGGCTTCAGAGTGGGCCCGGCCCAAAGACCTCCCAGATCCCTTGCCTAAATCTCACCTAATCCCTGCTCTCCACGGTGGCTTTGGGGGATTATGAGGATGAGAGCTGCTGCTTCTCCGAGGGGATAACTGGTTATTTCAGCTCAGGAAGAAATGGCCCTCCGGGCAGGGAGCCGGCACCCCGCAAGGGTAAATACGGTACTCCAAAGCACCCACCTCCCTCTGGCAGGGATCCGGGGGCCTCCCTGAGAGGCCGTGGTCCAGGACAAAGTAGTGTCAGGCAAGGCCTGCATCTCTGCCTCCTTGGCTCCTGGCATGAGGGAAGAAAGCCTCCAGGGGCGGGAAGGAGGAAGAGAAAAGCAAAGGGGGACCACAGGCCTTCTCATGCCCAAGGGAGGATGCCTGCCCCTCTCATCCCAAGAAGGCCCAAGAAGAATAGCATTTGGGAGGCCCAGCCTCCCCTCCCCTTTCCCCTTCCTCCCTCAGGCTCAACCTGCCGCGCTCCCTCCCCGCAGTGGGATGTGCAGGTTCCCAGGGTGGACTTGCCTAGGCCAGGTCTCCAGAAATGATAAAGTGAGCAAACCTCCTGCGGGCAGGGAAGGGCTGGCCCGCAGAGGTGGAAAGGCTGCACGCCAAAGGGCGGGAGAAAGGAAGAGCTGACAAATCCCACGGGGCTGCACAATCACCCGGGAAGCTGCTCGGTCTGGAATGAGTGCCAGGCTCAGGAAGGCAGGGAAAGGCTAAGGGGAGCAGCCAGAGAGCCAGGGCGGCGGCCTTCCTCCAGCCAGGCCTTTAGACCTAGGACACTCCGGAACTGCCCTCTGCTTGCCCTGTGGGTGCCCTGCATCTGCTGCCTTATTTCAGGCACCCCCAAACCCCCTGGGCAACCCCACCCGGCAACTGTTTCGCTCCTTCTCTTCCTCCAGGGTCTGAGAACCTGTCCCGTGCGCCTCTCCAGGTGTGGGAGGAGTGGCCAGAGGCCGCAGATGCTCCCGGGGCAGGGCCGGCAGAGGCGGGAGGGGGCCCGCGGAGCTGAGGGCATGCGTCTGCCCCCCGCATGTTGTGTCTGGCTGGGAGCACCAACTCCAGACTGGAGATTAAAGACAGCACAACAGAGGAAAAATAAGCCATTCTGTAATTATATGCCTCCTGAAGAAAGCGCCTGCCCGCACAGCGCCCCGGGGCCAGGACACAGCCCTCAAGGCCAGCCAACCCTCCACGGCCCCAACCCCACTTATCCAACTGCCGTGGCCGCCCACTGAGGCCTGATGGCAACTCTTCACTCAGCCTCCGGCAGGAGGGTCCCGGGTATGGGTAAAATCACTGTTTCTCTCATTACCCCATGGCTTTTCCCCCGTGCGGTATGAGAACTGAAGCTGAGGAAATTGGTGAGAGACATTCACGCTTTCCAAAGGAAATTCAGAAAGGGCTCATGCGTGACCTGGCTAGGTGGCCTTTCTCAAAGCACAGATTTAGGCTGGCACCCAGCGTGCCCGGGCACCCATGGCAGGGTGGGGGGGCGGTCTGTGCAAGGACGGGGATGGTGTGAGAAATAAGAACGCCTGTCATACACGTGCCTTCTGAGGTCTGCTCTTCTTGCCTAGCAGGGCCAAGAAGGATGAGGAAAATCCGCCCCGGACTTAAGTACCCAAAGGCAGGAAGCAATTCTTCCTACTTCCCAGATGCTCAGAAACTCCCATGCCCCACCCTCAGGCACCTCCAGGAGATTCCTGGGGCCAAGGAGCCCAGGCTGAGCAAGGCCTCTACACCAGAGGGGAGGCATGGCCCTGCTTCTCCCGGCACTGAAGCTTTTCGGGTAGAAGCGACCCCATCCCACTGTTTTACGTGCTCAGCCTCAGCTGCACCCAACAGAGGAACTCGAGGCCATAGGAGGTGTACGCTCAGGAGAGGCTGCCAGCACGCGCCCATCGCGCCCCGCTTCATCGTCAAAGGGGGACACGGGCAGGGCCTGGGGGCTGGAGGAGCAGCAGGTGGTGACAAAATTCTATCTGCTAAATCAGAACTGCAAGGAATCTGCTACCGAACAGAACCAGCTCCCCAGGGCCCAAAGCTAAGCATCTGGGTCCGTCCAATGCGGCGTTAAGAGCCAACCCGCCTGGGCTGTCCTGTGCCACCTCGGTCAGGTTTCTCAGGTGGCCCAGAACCAGAAGCCCCCAGCCCCCAGTCCCTGTCCTTTCGGGACTCCCCTGAGGTTCCCTCAGCACGGCAGCTAAGTTTTCCTTCCTATTCTACCTGTTTCGGGAGAAAGTGGAATCTAGGTCCCCTAGGCTCAGGTAGGCAGACTGTGAATTGGCCTTGGCCTTTGGCCTTGGCGGCAGCAGATAACCACTAATTAGAACCAGCTGGCCCCTTCGCCAGGTCCCGACGGTCACAGCCTCCTTGGCCGGCGCAGGTGAGCGGGGGCCCACAGCTGGACCCCACGAGGTCTGAACCACTGAAGCAGAGATTCGGCCACTATCCACCGGGGTCTATCACAGGCACACCATAAATCTCTTCCGAGTTTGGCCAGACACAAATCGACTCTGTCTACAGACAAGCAGCTCAAAGCCTCAAGCAGAAGCACCTCCTCCTCTTCCTGGCTCATGCTGACTCTGGCACTTTCACCTGTCTTCTTTCTCACCTCCTGCAGCCCGGACCTAGGAAGAAATCACCCCAGCCCCGTGGCTCCGGCGAGAAGAGCCTCCTTAACGGCCCCGAGGAGGGGCTGGCATCCAAGCCTTGTGCCTGGCGACCCGGGTCCCCGCACACCTTGACAGGATGCCCCGCGGGGAAACTTGGGCTCCGGTCCTGCTCGGGTGACTCAGGAGCCTGGCAGGCAGCTACACACACGGGCTTTCTGGCTCCCATCCCCAGCCTCCTTCCAGGGTCCTCGCTACCTCGTAATCCAAGCTGCCTCCGGCCCAGCTTCCATCTTCAACCGTTAACCCAAAGCCTCGGGCGCAAAGCGGGGAAGCGGGCGTGTGGAACGGGGCCATCAAGCCCGGCTGGCATACTCACTTTGCTGCCTTTGCCCTGATGGGCACTCCACAGCTCTGCCCGTTTAAAGAGCATGGGGTAGAGCCTGAGCCACAGAACTGCCAACACTGCCCTCGGAGAGGGAGAGAAGGAGACGGAGAAAGACAGAGAGGGAAAGAGTGAAGAAAGAGAAGAGAGAAGAGGGCTGGAGCGCGTGTGAGCGAGGAGCGAGGAGCGAGGAGCGAGGAGCGAGGAGCGAGGAGCGAGGAGCGAGGAGCGAGGAGCGAGGAGCGAGGAGCGAGGAGCGAGGAGCGAGGAGCGGGGCGGCGGTGGCGGCGGCGGCGGCGGCGGCAGCAGCGGCGAGCTTCGATCTGCTGATTAATTTAGCCTATTTCCAGTCACGCTGCAGATTTAGGGAGGGAGGAGGAGGAGACGGGCCGCCGGTGCAGGAGGGAAGGACGGAGGGAGGGAGGCTGCGCAGGGGGAGGGAGGAGGGAAGGGGCTGAGAGGAGAAAGTTGGTAGCGGCTCTGCCAGCTGTCCAAGGGCTGGGCCCATTCATCAGAGGAGGCGCCGCTGGAGGGTAAGCAGAGGGCGACGTGCTGCCCAGGGGCTCGGATGCGCCCACCCCCCACCCCCACCGGAGGGGAAGCTGGGCAGGAAGTGGCTGCTGTCGGCCCGGAGCCCCGAGGGCACCCGCCGGCACCGAGGAGTACTTGGCCTCCCCCCCACCCCGCCCCCCGACTCCCTTTCCTGGGCAAGGTGAGGAGCCCCACTTGGGGGAGCCCCCCAGATCCCTCTGAGACTCCCGCATGGAGTCACGCCAACAACAGCTCTCTCCACAGTCAGAGCTGCGGGAAGCGGTGGGGGGGGGGCTTATTAATAGCAGCACATCCTACGTGGAGGGGGAAGGGCCGGCAGTTGAGAAAACTGGAGCAGTGACTTCTCTGAGGGCAGAGCAGGGGGCTGGGAAGTGAGCAAGCAGAGGAAGCCAGCGGAAGAGGGAAGAGCTGAAAGGAAGGGCTCTTCCAACACCCAGGACCCAACATCTTCCCGCCAGGTGGCGGAGGGCTCCAAGAACCGCTAATCAAGGCGAGTGCAGAGCTCAGCCAGGAGCCGCTACCGCCCAGCCGCATCCAGACACACCTGCCCAGGTGCTGCTGGGACCAGGACACTGCCTGCGGACGCCGGGCCTCATCCCAGGAAGAAAGAGGAGGCTGGTGACCTGGGCTCCCATCTCCTCCCGGGGCTTCAAGCAGAGCCTGGGCGTCACTCTGCGACCCCGGGTTTGACATACGGGAAGCTGTCAGAACAGACCCCCTGGGTGATGCTGGGGCAGGAAACTTCTCTGGCTCCATCCAGGCCACCCTGAGGATGGGGCTGGAAAACCTCGAGGGAGACGAAATGGCCTAACAGGTCCAATAACCGGAGCACGGCCTGGAGCCTGAGACTATTTCTCCAGGGCCTTGTTTCCTAGACGACACCATCTCATCAGCAGGGAAGGGAAGAGAGAGCCTCAGCCGAGTTCCAGCCGGCCTCTCCCCTCCCCCTTCTCCAGCACAGAAAAGGAGGGGCCCAGGCAGTCCAGAGGGTAAGGGCAGGAAGTCTCCGTGAGGCCAGGGAAGGAGGGGTCGGCTTCCGAGACAAGTCACTCTGAGGACGGCTGCCACCTGTGTAGTCGGGCTGCAGCCTCAGCAAACTGCCAAGGAGACTCCTGTCCCTTGCTCCCAGGTCACACTCCCCTTTAGCTTTCTACCAAGGCACTGCTCTGCGGGAACCACAGCTAAGCAAACACTCTCCCTCCTGTGCAACAGGCCCTAGAAGAACAGCTCATAGGGTCTAACCCAGGTATTCCGCAGCGCCCCCCAACACAGCCCTCTGGCGTCTGGCCCCCCTCTGACACTGCCCACTTCAGCAAGTGAAAAGGGAAGCTCTGCATCTGGGGAGAAACCCAGACCATCACTGCCATGGCATAACCACCATGGGCTGGAGGACTGGAGACGGGAGAGGAGGATCTGCAGGGGACACTGAGGACAGGTAGGTCACAAAGAGAAGGAGGGCAAGGTGCAAAGGATCAACCGGCAACAGCCAAACTGATCCTGGGCTGTAGCCAGGTGACAACAGGCCACCTTACCATCAACTCCCAGCACGCCAGCTTGCCCACTCCTACGCCTCCAAGGCTTCCACTGTTGGAGGCCCCAGGGATCCACTTTAGAAGCCCACATTTACACAACTCGCAAGGTACCTAAGGTAGAAATGCTGTCAGATCTATTACTTAGCTGCTTGTCCTATTAACTCCTCACCTAGACAGTAAGCCTCTCCAAGCCAGAGGCCATCCCCCAGGGCCTAGAGTTCTACCACCCGAAGGAAGCATTCCATAAATATGGCTGACGATGGTGGTAATGGTGCTTTCTAGGTCAGGAAAGCATCTATCCAGAAAGAAAAAGAAAGGATGAAGAAAAACCCTCCCCGAAAAACGCCCCTGAGAGATATCCAGCCTGGGTTCACAAGTGTTCTTCCTCGCGCTTGAGAGAGAAGCCAGCTGCTGGACCACAGAACTATGTTTCCCTGATTCACTAGGAATGGGTGTTTCAGCCACAGGCTGGAACCGGAGGACAACACTGTCCTCTGTTTTCGGGACATTCAGCCCCACCCCAGGCAGGCCACCACATTGCACAACATCATAGCCTTTGCGGGGGGTGCTCCCTGGAACTGAGCAGTGTACAGCTCTTGCAACTGTACGCAGCAGCCCCGCACCCAGGCTAGGGGACGGGCAAGTGTAGCTTTCCCTGCGTGCCAATCACTGCTAGGATGGACACCTGCAGAGCAGCCAGAGGCATCTGTGAACAGGAGGCCGAACACACCTGCTTCAAGTTCAAGTCCACAGGCCTGTTCCACAGCCGATCCAGAGGCACGTGAAATGTGGAGCTGAACACCTCGGCAGTCAGCCAGGCACCAGGTCTGTGTGGACCCTCAGCTCCTTCCCCAGACCCCCGCCCCAGATCTCTTTGGCAGGAAGATCACTATCCATAAGTTCAAGTCAATAAATATTTACTAAGCCCTTGCTACATGCCAGGCTCTGTGCTAGGAGCCAGGGACACTGAGATAAAGTGGGACCGACAGATGGTGCCAACACAGCGTGGCATGTATGATGGTGGAGGTGCTGTGGATGTTGAAAGGGGGGACCCTGGAGGGATGAGGAGGACGTATGCGGAGAAGGTCATGCCTAAACCGGGTCTCTGTTTTTTTTTTAATTTGGCTGCGCCGGGTCTTAGTTGCGGCATGCATGTGGGATCTAGTTCCCTGACCAGGGATCGAACCCAGGTCCCCTGCATGGGGGGCGTGGAGTCCTAGCCACTGGAGCACCGGGGAAGTCCCTACACTGGGCCCTAAAGAAAGAAAAGTAGGAGTTTGGCAGGAAAAAGGGTCGGGGGGGGATTTTGGGGTAACGGCCTAAACGTGGAGTGTGTGCCCAAACTCTGAAGCGTTCAGAATTAGCAGTGGTGAAGGCCGAGGCAGGGGAGGTGAGGGCTGCTGGGCCAATGTGCAGGAGCGGGATTATGGAGGGCTCTGGACCCCGCGCTAAAGGTTTCGGCAGGTGGTGTGATGCCTTTTAAGCAGGGGCAACAAAAGGTCAGCTCTGCGTTTTGGATAGCCTTCCCTGCCCGCCGAGTGGAGGCAAGGGGTCAGAGACAGAGGGACCTGCTAGGAAGGTGTGACAGAAGGCCAGGCAAGGTGGGGACTTCCCTGGCGGTCCAGCGGTTCAGACTCCGCACTTGCACTGCAAGGGGCACGGGTTCGATCCCTCGTTGGGGAACTAGGATCCCACACGCTGTGCGGTGCAGCCAAAAAAACAAAAGGCCTGGCCAGGACCTAGGGGAAGGACATCCCCTAGGGCAATCCTCGTCCCAGGAGACAAATCTAACTCCACGTAAAGATGGTATGCCTGGAGGCTGGGGTGCCTGAGTCAGGCTCGGGGAGGATGCCTGGACCCCCAGGCTGCTTACCCCCAGCTGCTTCAGCAGCTGTCTCTGGAGTCTAACTGGGGAGCTCTTCTCTAACCACAGAGAGGGTACCCAACTGAGTACTCAACCCAGCTCGGCAGGTTGGGGCAGAGCCCAGCAAAGGGCAAATAAGTGAAATTACACACCCCTGGGCAAGGACTGGAAGACTGGCTCAGAGCCAACCCCAATCAGAAACCGGCTCCCGTGCGGCCGTGTTAACCGGTCCACCCTTTGTCCTTGAGTCCCAGCTCCCTGAGCCTGTGTGTTCCACCCAAGCAATAGCACCGTCCAGGGATCAGATCACGTACCCCAAGCCTCAGAGCTGCGCCCCCCCCTCACTTTTGGTGTAAAGCCTCCACATGAGGACCTCCCAGGCAAACACAGGTAGGGAGAGTCCGACAGAGACACAGACAATCCCCGTTAGGGAACCGATCATGGCCTACCGCATGCTTCTCCTTCAGGTCCATGGGCCCAGGGTACTGCAGGCATGCCCAGAGGAAGGTGGTCACCCCCGAAAGGAAGGCTCCTCCCCAACATGTACGAACCCCAGTGACTCTGTCACAGTCACAGCATCTGGGGAAAAAAAAAGAGGTCCCGTAAGGCTAGGTTGCTGGAAGGGGCAGGTATCGTGAAACACAACAGTATCATCTGAACAGTCGAGCAGGACGTGGAGAAGACGGTGCTGGTGACCTCCAGGGCCCCGGCCTGTCCTGGCAGCAGTCAGCTTTACAAATTCCACTCTCTGTGGCCAGGAGGGAGAGGGCTACAGCAGGGATGCTGGAAGGCTGCAAGCTTTCCCTCTTTTAACCCTAATTTTCGGAGGCACGTTTGTTTTGTTCCATGTGTACTCTTTGACTTGCTGACTTCCAGCAAGCAGGAAAAGCCATGGCTCATCAGCTCTTTATTTATTTTGGCCACATGTGGGATCTTAGTTCCCTGACCAGGGATCGAACCCGTGCCCCCTGTAGCGGAAGCTCAGAGTCCTAACCACTGGACCGCCAGGGAAGTCCCATATCTTCACTTTTAACGAGGTGATGAGGGACTTCCCTGGCGGTGCAGTGGTTAAGACTCCGCGCTTCCACTGCAGGGGGCACGGGTTCAATCCCTAGTCGGGGAACTAAAATCCCACAAGCTGGGCACGGTGCGGCCAAATTTAAAAAAAAAAAAAAAAAAAGTGAAGGTAAATTGGAATCTAGATACAACTTGAATTATCAGGCAAATGGTGGGAAGAGCAGCAGAGATGATCAAAGTAGAGACGTGCTCACTTCACCACCACCAGGAGCACAGCTGGGAAACACACGCCACGCATGCCAACGCGTACATGCCCACAGTCAGCGGGCCTCTCGAGCGGTTGGCCAACAAGGAGTGCTCAACAGGGACCTGGACGGGTGTCCACGAGGATGGGGGATCCAAGGCGACAACAATCTAGAAAATGAAGATTAGCCTAACCTCCCCACATAACCCCGACCCTCACCCATCCATCCTGGCGAACAACACACCTTAAATGATTTCAGATCAGTGTTTGGGTAAAGAGTGCCACTGAGTAATCTGGTTCGGTGCCAGGTGCCTACTTGAGGAGAAAGAACTAACCTGCTGACTGGGGCAGTTCTTTTGGGGGCCTGCAGCAAAACCTATGTTAAGAGGAGCTGGTCAGAAGCCCAGGAGAACTGATCCATAAAAGAGCTGTCTAGAAACAATTAAAAAAAAAAAAAAAAGCTGTGTCCAGAGGACCCCAGGCAGGAAGCCCAGGCTCTGCAGGCACTAAATCTGACCCACAATCCCGTCCAATTCCTCGCAAGACGTCACAGCCCTGCACTGCCAGGTCTGTCCCTACCTCTGCTTTTCCAACCAGGGCCCTCAAAGCTGAGCTGTAGCCCCGGAGGGTCAGAGACAGACAGTGGCGCTGGGAGTAGCAGCGCAGCGCTGCGACATGTGGTTTTGGGCAGCCGACTGAAATGGGATCCTGAGAGGCTGAATGCACTTCTGCCTAAGGCCGCTCTGACTCAGGCACCCTGGCCGTGTTTACAAGTACAGCTCAAGGTCCCCATGACATCCCATGCCAGCAGGGGCTGGGTGAGGCAGTCACCACAAGGCACCAGCAGCCAGAGGGGGATTATGCTTGACTCCCGCCAACACTACAGGAGTAAAATAACTCTGCGGCAGGGTGGAACCACAGCAGTTCCAAAAGGGCAGCCAGGAGCACGACATTTTTCTAAGAGCCTCTGTTTTCCCATCACTCCATACATGGGATTCTGGAAGAAAGTTGTCCTTAGCTGTCTGAACTGAAACCAGCAGCTGTATCCTTAAAGGGCCAGGTCCACTCCCCGCCCATTGTGGAAAAAAAGCACAGGCTTCAAAGCCAAACACTCATGGGTTCAAATCCTGGCTCCATCCTGTATCAAGTGCCAAATGACCTTGGCAAATCACTTGTCTCTGTGACCCTCGGCGTCCTTGTTCATTGAATGGAAGTGATGATACCTATTTCACAGCTATGCAACAGGAATTATGTAAAACTACTATATGCAGAGGGCCTAAGACAGTGGCCTGCGGCCTCATCCCAGGAAGAAGGAGGAGGCTGGTGACCTGGGCTCCCATCTCCTCCCGGGGCTTCAAGCAGAGCCTGGGCGTCACTCTGCGACCCCGGGTTTGACATACGGGAAGCTGTCAGAACAGACCCCCTGGGTGATGCTGGGGCAGGAAACTTCTCTGGCTCCATCCAGGCCACCCTGAGGATGGGGCTGGAAAACCTCGAGGGAGACGAAATGGCCTAACAGGTCCAATAACCGGAGCACGGCCTGGAGCCTGAGACTATTTCTCCAGGGCCTTGTTTCCTAGACGACACCATCTCATCAGCAGGGAAGGGAAGAGAGAGCCTCAGCCGAGTTCCAGCCGGCCTCTCCCCTCCCCCTTCTCCAGCACAGAAAAGGAGGGGCCCAGGCAGTCCAGAGGGTAAGGGCAGGAAGTCTCCGTGAGGCCAGGGAAGGAGGGGTCGGCTTCCGAGACAAGTCACTCTGAGGACGGCTGCCACCTGTGTAGTCGGGCTGCAGCCTCAGCAAACTGCCAAGGAGACTCCTGTCCCTTGCTCCCAGGTCACACTCCCCTTTAGCTTTCTACCAAGGCACTGCTCTGCGGGAACCACAGCTAAGCAAACACTCTCCCTCCTGTGCAACAGGCCCTAGAAGAACAGCTCATAGGGTCTAACCCAGGTATTCCGCAGCGCCCCCCAACACAGCCCTCTGGCGTCTGGCCCCCCTCTGACACTGCCCACTTCAGCAAGTGAAAAGGGAAGCTCTGCATCTGGGGAGAAACCCAGACCATCACTGCCATGGCATAACCACCATGGGCTGGAGGACTGGAGACGGGAGAGGAGGGTCTGCAGGGGACACTGAGGACAGGTAGGTCACAAAGAGAAGGGGGGCAAGGTGCAAAGGATCAACCGGCAACAGCCAAACTGATCCTGGGCTGTAGCCAGGTGACAACAGGCCACCTTACCATCAACTCCCAGCACGCCAGCTTGCCCACTCCTACGCCTCCAAGGCTTCCACTGTTGGAGGCCCCAGGGATCCACTTTAGAAGCCCATATTTACACAACTCGCAAGGTACCTAAGGTAGAAATGCTGTCAGATCTATTACTTAGCTGCTTGTCCTATTAACTCCTCACCTAGACAGTAAGCCTCTCCAAGCCAGAGGCCATCCCCCAGGGCCTAGAGTTCTACCACCCGAAGGAAGCATTCCATAAATATGGCTGACGATGGTGGTAATGGTGCTTTCTAGGTCAGGAAAGCATCTATCCAGAAAGAAAAAGAAAGGATGAAGAAAAACCCTCCCCGAAAAACGCCCCTGAGAGATATCCAGCCTGGGTTCACAAGTGTTCTTCCTCGCGCTTGAGAGAGAAGCCAGCTGCTGGACCACAGAACTATGTTTCCCTGATTCACTAGGAATGGGTGTTTCAGCCACAGGCTGGAACCGGAGGACAACACTGTCCTCTGTTTTCGGGACATTCAGCCCCACCCCAGGCAGGCCACCACATTGCACAACATCATAGCCTTTGCGGGGGGTGCTCCCTGGAACTGAGCAGTGTACAGCTCTTGCAACTGTACGCAGCAGCCCCGCACCCAGGCTAGGGGACGGGCAAGTGTAGCTTTCCCTGCGTGCCAATCACTGCTAGGATGGACACCTGCAGAGCAGCCAGAGGCATCTGTGAACAGGAGGCCGAACACACCTGCTTCAAGTTCAAGTCCACAGGCCTGTTCCACAGCCGATCCAGAGGCACGTGAAATGTGGAGCTGAACACCTCGGCAGTCAGCCAGGCACCAGGTCTGTGTGGACCCTCAGCTCCTTCCCCAGACCCCCGCCCCAGATCTCTTTGGCAGGAAGATCACTATCCATAAGTTCAAGTCAATAAATATTTACTAAGCCCTTGCTACATGCCAGGCTCTGTGCTAGGAGCCAGGGACACTGAGATAAAGTGGGACCGACAGATGGTGCCAACACAGCGTGGCATGTATGATGGTGGAGGTGCTGTGGATGTTGAAAGGGGGGACCCTGGAGGGATGAGGAGGACGTATGCGGAGAAGGTCATGCCTAAACCGGGTCTCTGTTTTTTTTTTAATTTGGCTGCGCCGGGTCTTAGTTGCGGCATGCATGTGGGATCTAGTTCCCTGACCAGGGATCGAACCCAGGTCCCCTGCATGGGGGGCGTGGAGTCCTAGCCACTGGAGCACCGGGGAAGTCCCTAAACTGGGTCCTGAAGAAAGAAAAGTAGGAGTTTGGCAGGAAAAAGGGTCGGGGGGGGATTTTGGGGTAACGGCCTAAACGTGGAGTGTGTGCCCAAACTCTGAAGCGTTCAGAATTAGCAGTGGTGAAGGCCGAGGCAGGGGAGGTGAGGGCTGCTGGGCCAATGTGCAGGAGCGGGATTATGGAGGGCTCTGGACCCCGCGCTAAAGGTTTCGGCAGGTGGTGTGATGCCTTTTAAGCAGGGGCAACAAAAGGTCAGCTCTGCGTTTTGGATAGCCTTCCCTGCCCGCCGAGTGGAGGCAAGGGGTCAGAGACAGAGGGACCTGCTAGGAAGGTGTGACAGAAGGCCAGGCAAGGTGGGGACTTCCCTGGCGGTCCAGCGGTTCAGACTCCGCACTTGCACTGCAAGGGGCACGGGTTCGATCCCTCGTTGGGGAACTAGGATCCCACACGCTGTGCGGTGCAGCCAAAAAAACAAAAGGCCTGGCCAGGACCTAGGGGAAGGACATCCCCTAGGGCAATCCTCGTCCCAGGAGACAAATCTAACTCCACGTAAAGATGGTATGCCTGGAGGCTGGGGTGCCTGAGTCAGGCTCGGGGAGGATGCCTGGACCCCCAGGCTGCTTACCCCCAGCTGCTTCAGCAGCTGTCTCTGGAGTCTAACTGGGGAGCTCTTCTCTAACCACAGAGAGGGTACCCAACTGAGTACTCAACCCAGCTCGGCAGGTTGGGGCAGAGCCCAGCAAAGGGCAAATAAGTGAAATTACACACCCCTGGGCAAGGACTGGAAGACTGGCTCAGAGCCAACCCCAATCAGAAACCGGCTCCCGTGCGGCCGTGTTAACCGGTCCACCCTTTGTCCTTGAGTCCCAGCTCCCTGAGCCTGTGTGTTCCACCCAAGCAATAGCACCGTCCAGGGATCAGATCACGTACCCCAAGCCTCAGAGCTGCGCCCCCCCCTCACTTTTGGTGTAAAGCCTCCACATGAGGACCTCCCAGGCAAACACAGGTAGGGAGAGTCCGACAGAGACACAGACAATCCCCGTTAGGGAACCGATCATGGCCTACCGCATGCTTCTCCTTCAGGTCCATGGGCCCAGGGTACTGCAGGCATGCCCAGAGGAAGGTGGTCACCCCCGAAAGGAAGGCTCCTCCCCAACATGTACGAACCCCAGTGACTCTGTCACAGTCACAGCATCTGGGGAAAAAAAAAGAGGTCCCGTAAGGCTAGGTTGCTGGAAGGGGCAGGTATCGTGAAACACAACAGTATCATCTGAACAGTCGAGCAGGACGTGGAGAAGACGGTGCTGGTGACCTCCAGGGCCCCGGCCTGTCCTGGCAGCAGTCAGCTTTACAAATTCCACTCTCTGTGGCCAGGAGGGAGAGGGCTACAGCAGGGATGCTGGAAGGCTGCAAGCTTTCCCTCTTTTAACCCTAATTTTCGGAGGCACGTTTGTTTTGTTCCATGTGTACTCTTTGACTTGCTGACTTCCAGCAAGCAGGAAAAGCCATGGCTCATCAGCTCTTTATTTATTTTGGCCACATGTGGGATCTTAGTTCCCTGACCAGGGATCGAACCCGTGCCCCCTGTAGCGGAAGCTCAGAGTCCTAACCACTGGACCGCCAGGGAAGTCCCATATCTTCACTTTTAACGAGGTGATGAGGGACTTCCCTGGCGGTGCAGTGGTTAAGACTCCGCGCTTCCACTGCAGGGGGCAAGGGTTCAATCCCTAGTCGGGGAACTAAAATCCCACAAGCTGGGCACGGTGCGGCCAAATTTAAAAAAAAAAAAAAAAAAAGTGAAGGTAAATTGGAATCTAGATACAACTTGAATTATCAGGCAAATGGTGGGAAGAGCAGCAGAGATGATCAAAGTAGAGACGTGCTCACTTCACCACCACCAGGAGCACAGCTGGGAAACACACGCCACGCATGCCAACGCGTACATGCCCACAGTCAGCGGGCCTCTCGAGCGGTTGGCCAACAAGGAGTGCTCAACAGGGACCTGGACGGGTGTCCACGAGGATGGGGGATCCAAGGCGACAACAATCTAGAAAATGAAGATTAGCCTAACCTCCCCACATAACCCCGACCCTCACCCATCCATCCTGGCGAACAACACACCTTAAATGATTTCAGATCAGTGTTTGGGTAAAGAGTGCCACTGAGTAATCTGGTTCGGTGCCAGGTGCCTACTTGAGGAGAAAGAACTAACCTGCTGACTGGGGCAGTTCTTTTGGGGGCCTGCAGCAAAACCTATGTTAAGAGGAGCTGGTCAGAAGCCCAGGAGAACTGATCCATAAAAGAGCTGTCTAGAAACAATTAAAAAAAAAAAAAAAAAAAAAAAAAGCTGTGTCCAGAGGACCCCAGGCAGGAAGCCCAGGCTCTGCAGGCACTAAATCTGACCCACAATCCCGTCCAATTCCTCGCAAGACGTCACAGCCCTGCACTGCCAGGTCTGTCCCTACCTCTGCTTTTCCAACCAGGGCCCTCAAAGCTGAGCTGTAGCCCCGGAGGGTCAGAGACAGACAGTGGCGCTGGGAGTAGCAGCGCAGCGCTGCGACATGTGGTTTTGGGCAGCCGACTGAAATGGGATCCTGAGAGGCTGAATGCACTTCTGCCTAAGGCCGCTCTGACTCAGGCACCCTGGCCGTGTTTACAAGTACAGCTCAAGGTCCCCATGACATCCCATGCCAGCAGGGGCTGGGTGAGGCAGTCACCACAAGGCACCAGCAGCCAGAGGGGGATTATGCTTGACTCCCGCCAACACTACAGGAGTAAAATAACTCTGCGGCAGGGTGGAACCACAGCAGTTCCAAAAGGGCAGCCAGGAGCACGACATTTTTCTAAGAGCCTCTGTTTTCCCATCACTCCATACATGGGATTCTGGAAGAAAGTTGTCCTTAGCTGTCTGAACTGAAACCAGCAGCTGTATCCTTAAAGGGCCAGGTCCACTCCCCGCCCATTGTGGAAAAAAAGCACAGGCTTCAAAGCCAAACACTCATGGGTTCAAATCCTGGCTCCATCCTGTATCAAGTGCCAAATGACCTTGGCAAATCACTTGTCTCTGTGACCCTCGGCGTCCTTGTTCATTGAATGGAAGTGATGATACCTATTTCACAGCTATGCAACAGGAATTATGTAAAACTACTATATGCAGAGGGCCTAAGACAGTATTTGGTACACGGTAGGTCTTAATAGTCACCATTACTATCATCTACTATCATCAGCAAACAAGAAATATGAAGAAAGAGTCACCGAAGTCAAGAATGAGAACTCAAAAGTAAGGAGAAAAAAAAGAAATAAAAGGCATAAAGATTGTAAAGAGGGAATTCCCTGGCAGGGCAGTGGTTAGGACTTGGCGCTTTCACTGCCAGGGCCTGGGTTCAATCCCTGGTCGGGAACTAAGATCCTGCAAGCTGCGGGCATGGCCAAAAAAAAAAAAAGATTGTAGAGAAATACATAAAACTGTCTTTATTTGCAGAAGACTCGATCACACACGTAGAAAATCCTAAGGAATCTACAGATAAGATATTAGAACAAATAAGTGTGCAAGTTTGCATGATACAAGGTCAAAATATAAAATGCAAATATAAATTAAATTTCTATATGCTATAATAAAATATAGGAAAATTAAAATGTGTAAATATCACTTATAGTACCAAAAAAAAGAAATACTTAGAGACGACTTTAATGAAAATACACGTAAGTCCTATACACTGCTGAGAGAAATTAAAGAAGACCTAAACAAAGAGAGAGCTATACCACGTTCATGGAATGGAAGACTTAATGTTAACATTAATGTTTTAATATTTAAATTAAATAATATTCATATTCATACATTTCTATTTATCAGTATTAATATTAATAGGCACCCATCAGAATGACTAAAATGAAAACGACCGACAGTACCTAGTGTTGGTGAGGATATGAACCGATAAATTGCTGGTGGGAATATAACACGGTATAACCATTTAGGAAACCATTTTGGCTGTTTCTGATAAAGTGCAGGTGACTCTTTAACAAGGCGGGGGTTAGAGACACCGACCCCTGACACCACCCTCCCACCGCCCAAGCGCAGTGGAAAATCCACATATAACTTTACAGTCAGCCCTCCAAGTCTACAGTTCTGCATTTGTGGATTCAACCAACCATGGATCGTGTAGCATTCTGGTGCATATTTAGTGAAAGAAATCCACATATAAGTGGACTCATGCAGTTCAAGGGTCAACTATATACACTTATTGTATGACCCAGTAATGGAAACATATGTCCTCAAAGAGAATTACATACACATGTTCATAGCAATTTTATTCAAAATAGCCCCAAACTGGAAATAATCCAAATGTCCACTCAGGTGAATGGATGAACACACTGTGGTAAATCCATACAATGGAATTCTACCCAGCAACAAAACAGAATAAAGTACTGATATACACAACAGTATGGCTGAATCTCAAAAACATTTGATGAGTGAAAGAAGCCACACATAGGGCTTCCCTGGTGGCGCAATGGTTGAGAATCCACCTTCCAATGCAGGGGACACGGGTTCGAGCCCTGGTCCGGGAAGATCCCACATGCCACAGAGCAACTAAGCCCATGTGCCACAACTACTGAGCCTGTGTTCTAGAGCCCGCAAGCCACAACTACTGAGCCTGCGTGCCACAACTGATGAAGCCCGTGCACCTAGACCCCATGCTCCGCAACAAGAGAAGCCACCGCAATGAGAAGCCCGCGCGCTGCAACGAAGAGTAGCCCCCGCTCGCCACAACTAGAGAAAGCCCGTGCGCAGCAACAAAGACCCAACACGGTCAAAAAAACAAGCCACACACGTAAGAGTGCCTACTGTATCATTCAATTAATATAAAATTCAGAACAGGCAAAACTAATCAATAGTGGCAGCAAGCAGATCAGGGGTTGCCTGGGGGCAGGGGGAGGGAATGACTGCAAAGGGCACAGGGGATCTTTTGCTTAATATCTTGACTGTGGGTGGGGACTACAGGGGTATATACATTTGTCAAAATTCTTTGAACTATACACTTAAATAGGTGCATATCATTGTATGGAAATAGAGTTGCCTCCATAGAGCTGATTTTCCAAAAGTACAGTGGAATCCGAGCTCAACTAACCTCTAAAATGCCTAGCACATGCAAGATTTGGCAGATGTAAAAGAGAAGGGATAATGAAGCAAACATTTATCCCGCACCTGTAGTGTGTTACAATAGCAGATGCTTAGTAAGTATAAGGAATGGTCCTGTTTTCAAAGAAGTATAAGATGCGGTCCCTTCCCTAGAGGGATTTATAATACAGTGGTTTGGGCTATTATGAAAAAAGATAACAATTCAAGTTGGCATTGACATACTAAATGAGAATTGCAAACAGGTGCTTAGGAGTAAGAAGAGAAAGGGCTACCCAAGCAAGAGCCACAAGTCCCAACCAAGGCACCAGCGAAGAAATGCAGGAGCCTTTTTTTTTTTTTAAATTGGGGTATAATTTACAATGTTGTGCTAGTTTCAGGTGTGCAGCAAACTGAATCTGTTCTCCATATACATATATCCACTCTTGTTTAGCTTCTTTTCCCATACAGGCCATTAGAGTATTGAGTAGAGTTCCCTGTGCTCTAGGGTTGGTCCTTATTAGTTATCTCTTTTATATACAGTAGTGTGTATGTGTCAACCCAATCTCCTAATGTATCCCTCCCCCCGGGAGCCTTTTTGAAAGATAGTGATCGAACCTATTTGGTTAGAGCAGAAGGCCTGAGTAGGTCAGACTGAAGAAATAAATGAAGAAATAAATGACCACATAGGACAGGGAATCAGGGGCCCTTGAAACAAAGACACCCTGAGGAGTCACTTAAGGTTTTTGAGTAGGTCCCAGGATTTTAAAAGTGTAGAGAATGGATCAGAGGGGAAAGGGAAAGAAATTACAGGCAGAAGAGTTAGAAGAAAATTACAATAACCCTGGTTTGCCATGACGGGTATCTAGACAAAGGCGGCAATGAGAACGAAGGGGTGGATGCTTCCTGCTGCCAAGCTCAAAACCAACATCAAAAAGAACTAGCGTGGGGGGCTTCCCTGGTGGCGCAGTGGTTGAGAGTCTGCCTGCCAATGCAGGGGACACGGGTTCCAGCCCTGGTCTGGGAAGATCCCACATGCCGTGGAGCAACTAGGCCCGTGTGCCACAACTGAGAAAGCCCTCGCACAGAAATGAAGACCCAACACAGCCAAAAATAAATAAATTAATTAATTAAAAAAAAAAAAACTAGCGTGGGGACTTCCCTGGTGGCGCAGTGGTTAAGACTCCACCCTCCCAATGCAGGGGACCTGGGTTCGATCCCTGGTCAAGGAACTAGATCCCACATGCATGCTGCAACTAAGTTTGCAAGCCACAACTAAGGAGCCCTCCTGCTGCAACTAAGACCCAGTGCAGCCAAATAAATAAATATTTTAAAAAAAAAGAAAACAAAGAAAAAAGAATGGGTGCCCAAGGTTCAGGTTGAGGGCGAGCTGAGGAGTTGGCTGTCCTTACCTCTTCCAACACAACCTTCATCAGCTCTGCTGGCACTCTAGACATACCCAACACACCAAAAACACAATTTGGTAGATTCTATTCAGCTGAAAGTGTGCTGATGGATGCATGGATATTCAGTGGAAGGCAGGTTTTTAATCACAAGTCTCGGGGTTCTATCCTTGGTGGCATCCTAGTCAATATCTTTATCAATAACTTGGGTGAGGAAACAGATGGTATGCTAATCAAATTCTTGGATAGCACAAACCTGGAAAGGAGATCAAAGTCAAGCTCCAGGAAGATCTCAACAGGCAGAAATGCTGGGCCAAATCTAATAGGTTCAATTTAACTGTAAGAGATTCGATATTAACTCCTGCACTTAGGTTCAAAATCTACTGTAGTAAACTACTACAAATGGCTTAATTAAATGCATTTTCAAAATAAACGGCATGGCCGCCCAGAGTTCACTCATATTTAGGCTGCATTAACAGATATGCCAAGTCCCCCCAAAAGACAGGGGTAAGTCTCATTCCTGTACATTTCAGAGCACACCTGAAATATTTTGTTCATTTGTGCATCACACACTTTAAGAAGGACACTGACGAAACTGGAAGGCTTCCAGAAAACAGCAACCAGGTTGGAGAAACTATCACATGAGAAATAATGGAAGGGACAGAAGATGCTTGGCCA
>NC_041227.1:126634895-126646023 GCF_002837175.3 Physeter macrocephalus
CGCAGTTTTTCCATTAGACTCAACACCTTGAAACTCAAGGCTGCACACTCTTGAACCTCCTTGGTGCAGGTGCTTGTGTTGTTAGAGGCGGTTATGACATCTGTTTCAAATTTTATTTCTAAAGCAATAAATACATGAACTCTTTCAAGGTTTTATTTGATAAAACGGAATGCTCTGGGAGGTTCCCGACAGCCAGCACACGGCCATCAGACGACCGAACTCGAACTGCCTTGGGGTTTTGGGCCATCGTTCAAGTATTAACTCCTTGTCCTCCTGGTCCTCCACCGTTCGATTTATACCCAGGTCAGTGTAAAACGTTGCGGAAAACAGAGGCGGAAACGCAAGTTAATGAGAAGCCTAAGGACTCTCCACCTCAAGGTGCTCTCAGCCCACCAGGTCCTCGTCTGCAGGTGTTTGATCAAGCACATCGAAAAGCCACTGTTTCTAAGCATATGGGAGTAAGGGGTGCACGGGAACTCTCTGTACCTTCCACTCAATTTTGCTGTGAACCTAAACCTGCTCTAAAAAAGAAAGTTTCAAAAAAAAGCCATTTTAAAAGAGGAAAGCTATGACATCCAGTTTGATTTCTTTCATGTTGGGACTAAAACCTAACTATACTGGAAACGTATCTGAAAGATACTGCAAATGTCACCTGAAACCACCTCCCACATCTTCATTGAGAAAAGAAACACAAACATTTAAAATTTAAATCTACATTAAAGAAACCCACACTTTAACTGCACATTTGGTTCTAAAATGAAACAAGATACTGAGCTGATTTTTGAAACTGAAAAATCTTTGTATCATTTGTAAATGGCAAATAAATTGTTTTACAGCCTTCATTTTAAATGTATACTAAAGTGATGTGCGCTTTTCATCTAGTCACCTCTTTTTCACATAAACGATGAAGTGATTTGTAAGATTCCTAGGGGAGGGTTTCCTGTGATAATATATTAACTAGAAATGGACAGACTCAAAACACATATGGAAAAATGACAATCTGATTCAAAATCCTTACGTCACAGATGGGAAGTGATTAGCTTAGGATCCTCAAAGTTCCAATTTATATTCTCCATGATTCCCAAGGTGGTATAACTAACTCCCTGCCTTCCCCATTCCCTGCATACCAGCTCCATTCCACATTTAAATTTACCACTGGGGAAAGCAAAAACCCCCAAACCCCTGTGGTCACCTTTTAAGTCAGTGTGAGGCCTAGTATGACACCGGTAGATTTCAGTGAGACACCTAGTCAAGGTGCACAAGGCAGCTGACCTGGTGATCGGTTGCTGTCACACAGCTGTAGGAACCCCACAGAGGGCAGGGGTGCCCAGACGAGGGAAGAGCCGTGTGTGGAGAGCACTACGGAGTGGCGGGGATTGGGGAAAACTGGCAAGTATTTGAAGCTGAGCTGAAGCTCAGCTGCTGCTCAGCAACTAAAGACGGTCTTCACGCGGGAATCTAAAGCCAGTGCTGCTAGAGGTCATTTTTAAGAGGAGCCAGAAATTAGGATCTTAACGTAACTTCTTCGGATTTATAAAATACTGTTTAGGCTAAAGCTCTCCCAGTTTGCCACCTTTGGCGTGTGTACCCAGACACCTGGCCTCTGGCTTCACAATTTCCATCAGCTGGAGACAGGGCTCCAGGCAATCAGAGTAGCAAATTACTTACTTGACGGAGAGGGAGAAATCCCCAGGGGCGCTCTCGCTCTCTCGGATGAGAAAGGCCCCATCGTGCCGCTGTTTGCTAAGCATTTCTTCTGCCTTGGCTCTGGGGATTTTGCCAAAAAACCACCTAAGGAAGGAAGGCAAGCCAGTCAACATCTGCTTCCCCACAAAGAAACGGGATATCCAGCCTCCGAAATGTGAGTAACAGAACAGCCCTCGCTGGAGGAAGGGCCTCCCTCTCTACCCTCCTGTCTCCACATGCCCCACCACACCTTGCCAGGGGGACCATCTCCCTTCAACCGTCTCCTCCATTCCCCAGTGACTCAAAAGACACAATCGTGGGCCACTTTCTATAGAGGAAGACACTTAAAAATGGGCCTCCTGGGCCAAAGCTCACTGGGCCCCCAACTGACTCAGCAAGGCAGCAGGGAAAGCCCAGGCCTATTGATTTGAGCACATGATGAACCATTTAAGGTGAGACAGGCCCTTCCTGCAGCCACTTGATAAGGCAGCAGCCTTGCTACAGTGGGATGAAAAGAAACGGGGGCAGGAAAGCTAGAAGGCCCAGGAGCTGGAGACAGGGCCACTTCTTGCAACAGCACAAAGGGAAGAGGCTCAGGCTGTGGCGAGCAGCCTCTGCTAGGAGCTGTGGTTGGCGCGCCTCTCAAGGCCACTCTCTGCTGTCACTGCTCAGTCTGGTTTTCAGGAACCATTAGGAACACCATGTTTTACTCCGTGCAGAGGCAGCTAGTTGCAAAATTCACTTTTTCATTTGGAGTAACTTACAGATTCTTCTGTTCCCAGTGCTAACTGACCTTGGTCACAAGAAAAAGTGGGTGAATTTATGGAAAAGGGTCGGAGCAGCTGGGGCTGGGGCTGACCACGAGGAAGAGGAGAAGAAATCTCTGAAACAGCTTCAAGTCACAGGCACCTCACTTCTCACAGGAAAGCCACAACTAATTAGGACAGATGACTGTGACAACAAGGTTCCCTCTGCAAACTTGTCTTTATTGTGTTATTATTTTAAAAAAGCAACGATGCCACTTGTAACTAATGAAGACCTACCTGCTTCATCAGACTCCGTACATGGTAACTAACATCATTAAATATGCAAACTAGAATAACAAAGATACAAAGAGTCCGTTAAAGTTATAAATCTAACATATATCTATCTTACTTATAAGCAACTGCAAGATGTCTCTGAAATAATACACTATACTAAAATTCAAACAGAAGGATGGGAGCTGCTAGGAAGGATACATTCAGAAGTTGCCATTAGTAACCTTTAAACATTCCTAAAACCTGCAGCCTTGTATCTTTGTCATTTGAACTCACGTAATGCCAAGCCGCTGAGGAGCTGGTACAACCTATCTTCCTGCGTCTACAAAGAACTTGAGGGTAAGTCTTCCAGGGCCTGGAAGTAAGGCCACACAGGAGAAATCAGGTAGGAACACAACAGAACTATCTCCCACTAGGAAAGGACAGCTCATAGTGTTGAGATCACGTAAGTACTTTCTGTTTTCCTCTGTGCTCTCTGGCTTACATTACAGTACCCGTGCACTCAGTAGCCATTTGGCCGAGAGGTGGCAAGAAGTTCCTCAACAGTCACATTCTTTCCTCCTAGACCCCCCCAAATCTTCCTACCAGGCAGGCATTTTCCTTTCTGTTTTCCTTTTTTAAGGTATAAGTAATGAACATAAATTAAAATAGCTTAGATGTACATGAAGTAAAAATAAAAAGCAAGACTCTTCCCTCAAACTCCCCAGAGGCAGCAACTGTTGGCAGTTAGATGTGTATGTTTGTGGACCTTCCCTTATGGTGCACAAATATATAGATATGGTGGCAGTATTTTCTTCCTCTCAGCTTAAAATTAACTCATTTTTATTTTCAACTAGAAAAAAAAACAACCCTGTGGTGAAGCAAAGTACTCTAACTGGAATTTTAACAAAGATTTACTTTGTAAAAAACACCCCTGTTATAAGCACCCAGATTGAAAAATGGAAAATTAGTTGGAGACCATTTTATTAAATGAAGACTTCTTTTGTACCTGTGCTCCCATTTTCACTAGACACACACACACTCGCTGCCCCCGTTCCTCCCTCTCGAGGATGTCCCACAACCTAAGGGATATGACACTATGAGAAACAGCTGTCACTCTCAGAACATTTAATACCACCATCCTACACTTCCTTAGCATTTTATACTGTTTATAACCTTGATTAACTTCTTTTAATGGTGATATTTACGTGTAACTACATGGCTTTGGTCAAACTTCTTAAAATTTTTAAAAAGATGGGTTTATACTACATACAAATAGCAAGGGAGAAAGCTAATGGGAGGAGGCAGCTTATTTCCAATTCAAGTCTTTATTACATCCCACAGGCACCCATCCATATGCATTTAATGTGAAAAGCACATATTTGGATTCACCCCCAGTATATACAACTCATGTTGCAACACTAATGCCAACAATCATTTCGTAGTCTGTGTTTAATTTGTTAGCTCAAATGCTGTATTAGGTCATACTCCATCTTAAACTTCCCTCTTGCTCCCTAACAAAAACTAAAAAAGGGAAGTAAGGGAGGCTGGGGAGATGGAAGGAGCGGCCTGGTACTCTGTACCCTCCCATAGCTATGAAACCACCACTGACCCTGTACTTATGGACATCCAGTCACACAGCAGCCATGTTAACGTGAAACAGGCCTGTGAGGCCCACCACTGCACAGGTACACGGTGATGGTCTTTTCTGGCAATATGGTTTCCTTTTTCAGAGCTTGGATGAATACTGCCTGCCTGCCAGCTAGAGTCTGTGAAGAACACCACCATGGGGCCTGGACGCTTCCTGATCAATTATTATTCCAAAGTTCATTACAGTGGGGAGAGAGGAGCAGGCATGAGAGTGACTCTTCCTAAAAAGCTAATCCATCAATCAGGTCAGTAACTACAACTACCCAAGGAAGGTGGCCTTTCCTGTGTTCCCAACCGTCAGATTTGAAATGCCGATGTCACCTGAAACAATCTGAAGAAAAACCAGGATTTAGAGCCACAGGCATTTTATTTAATATAAAAATTACAGTCTGATGTTCTGCTGAATTCTCCTTCAGCCTGGAAATATGAAAATGAAAAGGGGACTTCCCTGGTGGCGGAGAGGTTAAGAATCCGCCTGCCAATGCAAGGGACACAGGTTCGATCCCTTGTCTGGGAAGATCCCACATGCTGTGGAGCAACTAAGCCCGTGCGCCGCAACTACCGAGCCCATGCACCGCAACTACCGAGCCCATGCACCGCATCTACTGAGCCCACATGCTACTGCAGCCCACTTGCCTAGAGCCCGTGCTCCGCAACAAGAGAAGCCACCGCAATGAGACGCCCGCGCGCAGCAACGAAGACCCAACGCAGCGCCCCCGCCAAAAAAAAACGAAAAATGAACAGGAAGTTAAGTTGATTTTCTTATCACTGGATCTAATGCTGAAGTCAGCGAACTACGGCCCTCAGCCTAAAGCTTTCCAGTTTTGCTGTGACCCACAATCTAAGACTGTTTAAAAAAATTTTTAAGGATTGTTTTAAAAAATTCAACAGAAGAAGTATATGTGACATGACAGAGACTGCACATAGCCCACAAGGCTTAAAATATTTATTATCTGGCCCTTTCAAGAAAAGGTTCAGCCAATCCTTGATCTATTTTGAGGACGGATTGTAGGAATACACGTGCACAAATTTTTGGCTTGTGTGGACCGAGGTAGGATGCACTATGTGACTCCCAGTAACCACTATCCAACTGCTTCTCCCCACGGGGTGTATTCCGTGATGCTGTCCACGAAAAGCCCACACAGCCCCCAAAGCAAATATGGACACTAAGTGGCCACAAGAATGCAAAACTGTGCTTAGTACACTTCCCGGGAATCTGTAATAATCTCATGCTCATCTTTTGTAGTTTCTTGGATATCACTGCTTGTGCCTACATTTTAGTAACCTGGGCATGGCTGTGTGTTAGTTAACAGCCAATCTAACATCACAGGGACCTCAAATGAGGGACATTATCAATCCACTGACCAGGGGCCACGAATCTTTTCCATGTACGCCTCTGAAGATTTAATACTTCTGGCTTTTATTATCATGAACAAATCGGTCCCAGCCTTTGTACAAGAATTTGCATCTGAGTATCAATTCAAAACTACTTACTGAGCTACTATGTGCAGAGGCAAGGCACAAATTACAAGGGAGTATGAAAGCAGAAGACATAAATTCTTCAAGGAATCTAATATCTTTTTTAGGGGAGAGGGGGAAGAGATCAAACTCACATAGTTACAAAGATACACGATAGTACAAGTTCCAAACAAAAACTAGAAAAATATACTTTACAGTCAGACTGGTCTTCTCCTTTTAAATCATTCAATGAAACATTTAGAGAGCCATTATAAGGTGCCTGGTTCTTCCTGAAGTACAAGAAGTTTCCTTGAGGACCTCACAGATTCTTCATTATAGAAACTTCTGCGTAGGTATCTTCCTATTACCAAGCTGCAGGGTAACCCAATCTCTCTCCAGGCTTCCTGGATGTGCTCTCTCAAAGAGCTTCCCATTAACTACATGGACATTTTATTATACCATAATTTAACTACAGAACCTAACTTCCCAGCACCTAGCACGGTCTCTGCACATAGTGAGAACTGTGCAAGAGCTGAGCAACCAAAACATGAACCCAACAGACAGTTTTAGGGTGAAGGCCCTGAATCATGTTTTGTTTTACAGAGGCAAATCATTTTAGAACAGATTCAGTTCATAAGGTAGCATTTGGCTCATGTTTAGTTGCTAGTGGTGGTTACCTCTAAAAGGGGTACATGTATGGGGAGAAACTCACATTGCTCTATAGTTTTCTACACTGTGCGTTTTTTATAATAAGAACTCTATTCATAAATCAGGAGCTTGGGATAAACATACACACACTGCCATATATAAGATAACCAACAAGGGAACTCTACTCAAGATTCTGTGATAACCTATATGAGGAAAGAATCTAACACAATATTGTAAATCAACTATACGCCAATAAAATTAAAATATTTTAAAAAATGAGAACTGTATTAGTTTAATTTATTAATTCATAAATTAGTGGTTTTGAAATAAAAATACTGGAAGCTTTCCTAATTTGCAGCACAAAGAGGAATGAACTAGACCATTGTCAAGGCCCTTTTGAGCTCTACGGCATTCAGTTCTATGCAAGATGGCATTCGGTTCTATGCAAGATGACGTAAAAGCTGTGTAAGATAAGATGTGGTTAAGATCTCTGCTCCAGTACTTGCGGGAAGAGAAATGACAGGGACACATCAGAACAGTGACAATGGGGGAGAGGGACAAATGGGCTGCTACTCGAGGTGGGGCAGTCATCTAAAAGTCTTATTTACCATTTTGTGTTAAAATAAGTAGATACAGAGGATCTACCATTTCTTCGTGTTTCAGTGGCATTCTAGTCTGAGCATTAAATGCTTCAGTTCTCCCTGACATACTCACAAGAAAATGACTGCTTTTGAGGGAGGAGCAGAGACAATGAAAGAGGTGGTGGGTAAGGGTGGGAGGAAAGTGGTCTGTAAGGGCTCCCAGGATCCCACCATGTCACACATCAACAGTAAACGGTTCTGGAATTTAAAAAAATTTTTTTTTTCTCACCGCTCTCAGCAGCCTGGAGTAGGAGAGCACTTTGTTTTCTCTGAAGTGGGAACACTAAAATGGAGGGGTAGGGCAGTGATTATAGTGTACATTTACCGAGAACCAATTATATGCCAAGTATTGTGCTCTGGTGATACCAAGATTATTAAGATATGGTCCCATAGGAAAATCAAACATGTCAATACAAAACCACGTGATAAATACCCTTTCTAAAACTCAAAAAAATGCAGAATTATGAAACACATCTGGCACAAAGGGTTTCACAGAAAAAGAACTATGGACCTGCGTAACTGTTGTTTTATCATTTGAAGATCACTGACAGTTATCTAAAACATACACTATTATTGACTATTATGCTCTCATTATATTACTCTTACTAACATGGAAAAATCAACATGCTTTGTTAATTCCCTGAGAAGACAGAATAAAAAGTATGACATCCATCCCAATGATCTCAATTTTAAAACCATCGTTTGAACAAGCAGACGGGTCTGAACCTGGAGGGTCAGCAGAGCCCAACTTACGGATGTGGTTTCATTTCTATGTAATTCTTGGGGATGAAGCCGTCTTTCCCATTGAGCTCTGCCTTGTACCAGTTCTGATCACATTCTTCATTCAAAACCTGAAAAGAATTAAGACAAGGAAAAAAAAGCAATCATTTCCTTTTCACTCTTAAGTGGGTAGCCATGAAAACCATTATGTTGCCTTTTAGGTTTGTTTGTAAAAGGTGTTATTTGGAGTATTATCAGTTACATGGATGCAAAACTTCTTGTAATTTTTAAAACAACCAGCATTATGTCAACTCTGATACTTAAAAAGAAAAAGGAACTGTGTCTGGAAATGATAATTCAGGTTCCCAAACATCCAGCATTAAAACCTCAGTAGAAAAGCAGAGGGAGGGAAAAACTAAAAGATGAGTTTCTGTGAGGAGATTTCTGGAAAACAGCAAACACTGACACTGGAGAATAAAGGGAGAGAGTAGGTATAACCCCACAACAACTAGGCAGCAACAGAGAGAGCCTGAGGACCTTTCCAGGGATCGTCAAGCCAATTTCCAGAATCACAGAGATCCAATCTTGGGATTCCCTCATACTGTCTCTAGGTTATCCCAGTGTGGGTCAGCCACCGTCCCGCTGCTACCTGCATGCACAGCCATGTGCCCTTGTGTGGGAACACCGTATCTTAATGAAAAAGCACGGTAAGTCCTACTTACTTCTCTTACCCTCAAGGGCCACGATGTGTCCGAGTTAGAGAATGCTGGAAGCACACCAATGGGCCCCAATCAGGGGGAGGCCCAGAGACCACACAACTGAGCCACTGCATTCTGCAAAGTGAAAACAGCCTACCCAAGGTTACGGGCTAATGATTCCCATGCAGATTTTCAGAACTCAAACGAGTGTGCTCTCCAATACTAACTGATATGGATAGGCTAGGCCAAGATACTATCATCTTCAGAGTATTAAAGGGAGCAAAATACAGACTTCCCTGGCGGTCCAGTGGTTAGGACTCCATGCTTCCACTGCAGGGGGCATGGGTTCGATCCCTGGTCAGGGAGCCAAGATCCCGCATGCCACATGGTGTGGCCAAAAAAGGGGGAGTGGGCAGAATAGATCTAGGCATAGTATAAAAGCCACCCTTTGAATTCCAGATTTCTAACAAAAGGCAAAGGGTATAGGACATTTTAAAAAGTAACTTAGGGCTTCCCTGGTGGCGCAGTGGTTGAGAGTCCGCCTGCCGATGCAAGGGACACGGGTTCGTGCCCCAGTCTGGGAAGATCCCACATGCCGCGGAACGGCTGGGCCTGTGAGCCATGGCCGCTGAGCCTGCGCGTCCGGAGCCTGTGCTCCGCAACGGGAGAGGCCACAGCGGTGAGAGGCCCGCGTACCGCAATCAATCAATCAATCAATCAATCAATCAATAAATAAATAGTAACTTAAAAGAGAAAATAGAAATGTGAGCCCAACTCCAAAATGGCGAACACAGGAAAATGTTGATGGACTAGTACAGTGGTAGTAAATCTATACTACAGAGCAAAATTCTAAAAGGAAGCTGGTAAAATTCTTTACCAAATTATTTACTCATGATGCTGAACAATGCTGTACTCACTGCCAAATTAGAACCTGGACTGCTTGATGTATATGTACTGACATTCCAAAGTGAGATACAACTTTGGAAAAGGTAGATAAGACTGATAGATACCAACAAATAGCTAAGCTGCACTAATGATGCCTCCCAGTGAATTCACTTCTGAAAAAAGGCTATGCCCTGAAGAGTTTTACAAAGCTGGTGCCTATTTGTGATGCTGGCTAACCTCAGTGTCAGTCACTGAGTTTACATGTGCACAAGATAAGGTAACAAGCTACTGCTAAATCCCATCAGCCTCAGTGATGAAAACTTTTTTCTTTTCATCAATTTTCCCTTAAAAAAATTTTATTTATTAAATACTGTGATGATATAAACTAATATATGTAAAATACACTTATAATTTTAAAATCTGCATTTCAAAAACTGTACTGTGGCCAGAAAAGTTATTCTGTTGCTAGACCATTATAAAGCACACCCGCACACCAAGGACGAAGGTCTGAGAGGACAGGGCTCTTAAAGCACTCCCTGCCACAAGGACATCAACGTCCGTCCCTAAGCACCAAGGTTAACCCACCAGCATCACAGAAAATTCAACAGCACAAGAGCAAAGGAGCTTTAGGCCAGGATTTTGTTGTCTACCAAAAAGAAGGGCTGGAAGAAAAATGTGGTCTAGTAATTATCTTATAAAGCATTATGGCCCATTTGGACAGGAAAACAGAATAAGGTAATCACTTGGAAAAGGCCAGTTTTAATTTGTGACCAATAACCTTGCAGAAAAGGTTCTACACGCCAGAAGTTCTTAGAACCAACCGCATGTTCTTCTTTTTTAAAAAATTTATCTTATTTATATTTATTTTTGGCTGCACTGGGTCTTCATTGCTGTGAGCAGGCTTTCTCTAGTGGTGGTAAGCGGGGGCTAACTCTTTGTTGCGGTGCGCAGGCTTCTCATTGCGGTGGCTTCTCGTTGTGGAGCACGGGCTCTAGGAGCGCAGGCTTCAGTAGTTGTGGCTCGCAGGCTGTAGAGCGCAGGTTCAGTAGTTGCGGCGCACAGGCTTAGTTGCTCCATGGCATGTGGGATCTTCCCGGACCAGGGCTCGAACCCGTGTCCCCAGCATTGGCAGGCGGGTTCTTAACCACTGCACCACCAGGGAAGCCCTGCACGTTCTTCTGGTCACCTTGGTTAGGACAGAGGCAAACCTCCCCCTAAAAAAATGCCCTCCGACAATAAAAGAAACGCCAGGGCAACTCCCAGATTTGGCACCATTTTAGAACTATGGTTTTCTGCAGAACAAAATTAACACTTGGTGTTTGTATGCTTTTCTCCCCAAGAAGGTAGGGAAATATGGAACTAATACGTTTAGATGATGATGATGATGATGATGATGATGATGATGATGATGATGATGATGATGATGATGATGATGATGATGATGATGATGATGATGATGATGATGATGATGATGATGATGATGATGATGATGATGATGATGATGATGATGATGATGATGATGATGATGATGATGATGATGATGATGATGATGATGATGATGATGATGATGATGATGATGATGATGATGATGATGATGATGATGATGATGATGATGATGATGATGATGATGATGATGATGATGATGATGATGATGATGATGATGATGATGATGATGATGATGATGATGATGATGATGATGATGATGATGATGATGATGATGATGATG
>NC_041227.1:126649993-126661114 GCF_002837175.3 Physeter macrocephalus
TTTTGTGGTATGCGGGCCCCCCTCTGTTGTGGCCTCTCCCGTCGTGGAGCACAGGCTCCGGACGCGCAGGCTCAGCGGCCATGGCCCACGGGCCCAGCCGCTCCGCGGCACGTGGGATCCTCCCAGACCGGGGCGCGAACCCGGTTCCCCTGCATCGGCAGGAGGACGCGCAACCACTGCGCCACCAGGGAAGCCCCTGCAGAGTGTTAATTTTATAGCTACAACTCCTCCACCAAAAGCTTTACAAAAGACACCATGAAGACCTTCACCTTTTTTATTCTTTTTGAATGGCAGCCAAGTTGATGTAGAAAGAAAAATGATCTCTCTCTCTCTCTCTCTCTCTCTCTCTCTCACACACACACACACACAACTGATTATATTAAGAGTTCAGGACCACTCATGCATTTTTTAAAATGGAAGACTTCCTTTATAATGTTCATATATGTAGCAAGATGAACAATTAAGACGACTAACCAAATTATTATTATAAGAATAATTCTAAGAAGAATAACCACCACAGGATATTCTTCTTTCTCTGAGAGATATTTTAGCGTTCAAAAAACGAATTAGAGAGACTTCCCTGGCGGTCCAGTGGTTAAGACTTCGCCTTCCGATGCAGGGGGTGCGGGCTCGATCCCTGGTCGGGGAGCGAAGATCCCACATGCCTCGCAGCCAAAAGATCAAAACAAAACAGAAGCAATACTGTAACAAATTCAACAGACTTTAAAAATTGTCCACGTCAAAAAAATCTTAAAAACAACAACAACAAAACAACGAATCAGACACTTAATCAACCTTTCCAGGTTGAGCTGTCATTAAGAAAAGATGCTCATGACATTTTAACAAAACAGGAAGGCTGTTCACACTTATGTAGCTATTACTCCACCCAGATGAATCTGGAGGCAGTGAAACCTAAATGCACAGGCAGTACCCCAAAATAAACTCTTTATACCAAAGGGGCACCAAGAGTTTCCATTCAAAATAACTGTCTTCTGTGTTTTGTGTCTTGTGGAAGACACACTACTTTAGTGTAGTTGACTGCTCAACAGAAGAGTGAAATGCTCTCGAGAGTGTCAGAATTTCAACTGCAGGGATTTGGGGCAGTTGGGCGCAGGGGATGGGCAGAGACGAAGATAAATATGAGGGAGTTTCACGAGAGAAAATTCTGTACATTTGAAAAACTCAGCAATCATGTGACAGCCTGTACCAGGCAAGCACTCTGCAACAAGAGTGCAAAGCCCTGAGCTAGGTGAGCTTAGGATACAATGGCCACCCTTCCCTCCCCAGGGAGCTTAGAGTCTATCTAGTAAACTGCTAGTTGCAACACAGTGTGATGGATGCCAGGAGTGGGGGAATTACAGGTACTGTGGCAAATGTCCATTCAACAGAAAATATCTGCATTCCAAACACCGAAGGGAAAGACCTAAGTCCAGCTTAGGGGATACAGGAAAACTTCCTGGGGGAAGTGTGAGCTAGGTTATATTCTTCCTATCCCCCCTGCCCCTGGTTATATTCTTTGTTTGCATATTTAGTTCTGCTCAGCTTGTACAGAACTCTGAGTAGAAGGAACATGGCCGACTTCCCAACTTGCTATCAAGCAAATGGAGGGACGGATGGTTTCCTTGGCCACACTTGGCAGCCATTAACTAAAAGATTGGCTAAGTTTCCTTAAGTTGAAAAGTAAAACCTTTACTAATGGTATCAGAACTCCTAACTGGAAATAACCAAAATAATCAGAAACTATGGCTAATCCTTTACTTTAATAATATATATTTAGCTACTCTCCTTGTTCATTAACAGAAGGCTTTCAATTTTAGGTTAAATTCTACAACCCTCTCCTCAAAAAAACCAAACTAAATAAAAAACAAACAAAGCCTCCTAAGCCAGGGGAGCAGCAGTTACCTTTTTTCTGATGATAGGCACACCTGCTCACATTCATCAGCTCCACCCTCTAAGATCTAACTCACTTCCTGTTGCTTCAGCAAATAAAACAAAACAGGAGCTCCCAAAAAAGCCCTCCTCCACCCCAAAATTAATGACAACAGAGGTTATTAAGTTTAACTTAGGCCTTATTGATTCAAGATGTGAACTAAATAGGGTCTACTGATTTAGTCATTCTGTGACCCAAAGTCACCCCACAGAATGTAACAGAAAAAAAGGCATCAGTCACTCAGCTAATCACTGGCAACTGCATAAAGATCTATGGCTCTTAGTAGTTGTGGCTCGCAGGCTGTAGAGCGCAGGTTCAGTAGTTGCGGCGCACAGGCTTAGTTGCTCCATGGCATGTGGGATCTTCCCGGACCAGGGCTCGAACCCGTGTCCCCAGCATTGGCAGGCGGGTTCTTAACCACTGCACCACCAGGGAAGCCCTGCACGTTCTTCTGGTCACCTTGGTTAGGACAGAGGCAAACCTCCCCCTAAAAAAATGCCCTCCGACAATAAAAGAAACGCCAGGGCAACTCCCAGATTTGGCACCATTTTAGAACTATGGTTTTCTGCAGAACAAAATTAACACTTGGTGTTTGTATGCTTTTCTCCCCAAGAAGGTAGGGAAATATGGAACTAATACGTTTAGATGATGATGATGATGATGATGATGATGATGATGATGATGATGATGGTGGTGGTGGTGGTGGATACTGGCCGGGTGGCTTGTGGAATCTCAGCTCCCCAGCCAGGGATTGAACCCCAGCCCCGGCAGTGAAAGCCCAGAATCCTAACCACTAGGCCACCAGGGAACTCCCCAATGCTTAGATTATTTTTAATGTAATGTCAGAATACATGGGAGGCTAAAATTTTCGTTCTCTGGAATATTCTAGTATCTAGAATATCACTTTGCCAGAAAGCCAAGGTGTGGCTGTGCCTGCCTCTAAATCTCTTTACTCGATAATTTAAGAAAAGATTGGTTCTGTGGGAGACAAAGCACAGGAGAAAGAGTGCTTGCTAAGCCTGGGCCACGTGGGATCAGGTTTTTCTACCCAGCTGGTGCCTCAGCTTTCACACGTAAGCCCTGAAAGCCCAGGATGGCATAATTTAAGAGTTAAAAATTAAGTTTTATTCAAATGCTTAAAACATCAAAGGGCACAAACTGACATAAGTGAATCTCAAGTAGAGCAGGGAAGGGCACCAGAACCAGATGTGGAGGAGTCTGCACCGACAGAGACTGTACTGAATTTGCTATGGCTTTAGATGAAAGTTCACATCCTTCACAAGCAAGCTGTTAAAGCCCCATCAGAGTTCGGAGAAGGAGGAAACTGCTCCTATCACCACTTCCCCGAAACACAGGCAACTTACCATTCGCTCATTCATTACCTCTTAACAAATAGATGGTTGAGTTCAACCACCAAATTTTCATTCAGTACTGAAAATTCCAAGGAATGTTTTCAGCTGTTACCCCACAGCTGCATGTTCTATGCCAACCCCCATATTCCCTCGAGTTATGACTCTGTAGCCATCAAAACACTTTGGTTTAACGGAAGCAGACTGATCAAGAGATGAGATTATGAAAGGAGGAAGAGACAAGTTTCAGTGAAGTTTTTATTTGTTCTTTTTCTGGTTGCAGAAAGACTGAAAGTAATGTTAGAGCCACAATCAGGAAGAAACCTAAAAGATAAGGAATGATGTGAGGTTTACACGGCAGAATTAAAACTATTCCGGTCGATGGAAGGGACACAATGGGTGCTTTTGAGCTGTTGCTAATGTTAAACTCCTTGACCTGCAAGCTGGGTGTACTCAGTCTGTGAAAATTCACTGAACTGTGCACTTACGATATGTAACTTTTCTACATGTATATCATACTTCAACTGAAAGAAGTATTTCAGTCAAGAGAACACAGTAATATTATGGTCCAATTTACATGTAAGAAACACACACCAGGGCCTCATACGTCTCCGGTACAAACTTTTCACACCGAAAATACATGGCGGAGCAGAAAATAACACAACGAGGCTTCAGAAACCCCCACCGTGATAGTTTGCCATCACTAACCTATGAAAAAAATTCCCAGAAATAAAACTTTCTTCACTACGAACAACTCAGAGCATTCCACATGTTCTACTTCTCTACATTATATAATTTGGTAACTTTATTCACTGCTGTCACCACCCCACCCCCAATCTGAGACCATTCTAAAGGCAATGCAAATTTCCATTTTTACTAATACCAATTTAAAGGTTTCCAAATAGTTTAAAAAAGAAGAAAGAAAAAAAAGCCAGAGCTCAAAGATTTAGGGCTCAGACCCCTTCGGATGCACCTGATCTGGTAGGATTCAAGAGGTGAAGAAACACATGGGTCCAAATTCCAATTTCACCAACAATGAATTATGTGACCTTGGGCAAACGGCCATTGTCTAAGTTCTGATTTCCCATCTATAAAGTGGTGATAATACCTACCTCTCAGGGTTACTGAGGGGGTTCAATGAGAAAATGAGCAGCATAGCTCAGCACAGAGCTACCGTCCAGCTGTTGTACTGGCCACATTTACTTCACAATAGTTACTTTGCCCTACACATTTAGCAGTATTAGATCTAACAAAACATGGCAATCCTGGGGGCTGAGTTTTACCAAATTAGGTATCTTTGATGTAATGCTGCCCATGGGTACCAAGAGCACACGTATTAACAGAGAACTGGGATTCTTGTTATACTGTGGAAACACAGAGTACAAAACACTTCTGTGTTTATTTACTTCAAAAAAAATTTTAAATGCTGAGTTCGAGGATTACAGTAGGTAATGCCCTTCCCTGTCCCTTCCATACAAATCCTGGGAGACAAGAACTGCAATAATTTTCTATACAAATTACAGAAAAAAAAAATGTGTCTTTTAGGAAAATGGTGGATAAGAATTTTGTTTATAGACTGCTGTATTTTGAAATATGGGGGTATTTTCTTGCCTGAACATATGCAGTCATCTGTAAATAAACAAAACAAAACAAAAAGAAGACGGAATCATGATTTAAAAAAAAAAAAAAAAAAAAAAAAAAAAGCTGTGCAGTTCCCGAACAGTAGTCCCATCAAAGCTTTCAACATACATTCTAATTCTAACAGCTTGCACAGGGTTCAACATTTCGTCAGGGAAAAATTACTCAAAGTTTTATAGCGTTTGTGAAGCAATTTATAAGAGCATTTGTGCATAAAAGATAGGGTCAATTACATATTTAAGCTCTTCCACCACATAAAAAACAAAAATACCACTTACAGCTGGTCCCTGCTTTACAGAAATTCTACATAAGCCAGTGAGTTTCCCCAGCTCTTTAAAGATCAATCAATCCCACACAAGCAACACTGATATACTGCCAGGACTTGAAGACAAATTTAAAGAATTATGGTGACCCTACCACGTAATTTCAAGTTCTTAGAATAGGGAAGGAGAAAACACACACACACACACGTACGCGCACAGAGTGGCTTTTTAAAGACTTTAACCCCTAAGAAAAATTCTATAGGGCCTTGGCTAGGGTAACAGTACTGGGAGAGCCATTTAAAATCAGTTCTCTTCAGTTGCCTGTTACATATTTTATGAGGATGCTCTTCAACTTCTCAGACTCCCTTAGTACGGATTACTGCCTCGGCCTCAAACTACACTGATTCATTCCTAACACTTTAAGTAAGTGCTCTACAACCACCACCTCCATCTGTTAAAGTTTTTGCTCAACATGAAAAACATCTTGGCTACGCCGCTTGCTCTACTGTGTGCCAAAGCATGAAAAACACCCACACTGTAGATGAATCTAGAAAAATGGTACAGATGAACTGGTTTGCAGGGCAGAAATAGAGACACAGACATAGAGAACAAACGTATGGACACCAAGGGGGGAAAGTGTGGGGGGCGTGGGTGAGGGGGTGGTGGGGTGACTTGGGAGACTGGGATTGACATGTAGACACTAATATGTATAAAATAGATGACTGATAAGAACCTGCTGTATTAAAAAAAAAAAATCTATGGCTCTGAAACACTCGAGGCTAGGGGGTCTTTACACCTAGAATGCTACCATTCTGAACTGAAAAAAAAACCTAGTTCCGGGGCTTCCCTGGTGGCGCACTGGTTGAGAATCTGCCTGCCGATGCCGGGCACACAGGTTCGAGCCCTGGTCTGGGAGGATCCCAAATGCCGCGGAGCAACTGGGCCCCTGAGCCACAACTACTGAGTCTGCGCGCCTGGAGCCCGTGCTCCGCAACGGGAGAGGCCGCGACGGTGAGAGGCCTGCGCACCGCGATGAAGAGTGGCCCCCGCTCGCCGCAACTAGAGAGAGCCCTCGCACAGAAACGAAGACCCAACACAGCCAAAAAATAAATAAATTAAAACAAAACTGATGATGATGATGATGGTGGTGGTGGTGGATACTGGCCGGGTGGCTTGTGGAATCTCAGCTCCCCAGCCAGGGATTGAACCCCAGCCCCGGCAGTGAAAGCCCAGAATCCTAACCACTAGGCCACCAGGGAACTCCCCAATGCTTAGATTATTTTTAATGTAATGTCAGAATACATGGGAGGCTAAAATTTTCGTTCTCTGGAATATTCTAGTATCTAGAATATCACTTTGCCAGAAAGCCAAGGTGTGGCTGTGCCTGCCTCTAAATCTCTTTACTCGATAATTTAAGAAAAGATTGGTTCTGTGGGAGACAAAGCACAGGAGAAAGAGTGCTTGCTAAGCCTGGGCCACGTGGGATCAGGTTTTTCTACCCAGCTGGTACCTCAGCTTTCACACGTAAGCCCTGAAAGCCCAGGATGGCATAATTTAAGAGTTAAAAATTAAGTTTTATTCAAATGCTTAAAACATCAAAGGGCACAAACTGACATAAGTGAATCTCAAGTAGAGCAGGGAAGGGCACCAGAACCAGATGTGGAGGAGTCTGCACCGACAGAGACTGTACTGAATTTGCTATGGCTTTAGATGAAAGTTCACATCCTTCACAAGCAAGCTGTTAAAGCCCCATCAGAGTTCGGAGAAGGAGGAAACTGCTCCTATCACCACTTCCCCGAAACACAGGCAACTTACCATTCGCTCATTCATTACCTCTTAACAAATAGATGGTTGAGTTCAACCACCAAATTTTCATTCAGTACTGAAAATTCCAAGGAATGTTTTCAGCTGTTACCCCACAGCTGCATGTTCTATGCCAACCCCCATATTCCCTCGAGTTATGACTCTGTAGCCATCAAAACACTTTGGTTTAACGGAAGCAGACTGATCAAGAGATGAGATTATGAAAGGAGGAAGAGACAAGTTTCAGTGAAGTTTTTATTTGTTCTTTTTCTGGTTGCAGAAAGACTGAAAGTAATGTTAGAGCCACAATCAGGAAGAAACCTAAAAGATAAGGAATGATGTGAGGTTTACACGGCAGAATTAAAACTATTCCGGTCGATGGAAGGGACACAATGGGTGCTTTTGAGCTGTTGCTAATGTTAAACTCCTTGACCTGCAAGCTGGGTGTACTCAGTCTGTGAAAATTCACTGAACTGTGCACTTACGATATGTAACTTTTCTACATGTATATCATACTTCAACTGAAAGAAGTATTTCAGTCAAGAGAACACAGTAATATTATGGTCCAATTTACATGTAAGAAACACACACCAGGGCCTCATACGTCTCCGGTACAAACTTTTCACACCGAAAATACATGGCGGAGCAGAAAATAACACAACGAGGCTTCAGAAACCCCCACCGTGATAGTTTGCCATCACTAACCTATGAAAAAAATTCCCAGAAATAAAACTTTCTTCACTACGAACAACTCAGAGCATTCCACATGTTCTACTTCTCTACATTATATAATTTGGTAACTTTATTCACTGCTGTCACCACCCCACCCCCAATCTGAGACCATTCTAAAGGCAATGCAAATTTCCATTTTTACTAATACCAATTTAAAGGTTTCCAAATAGTTTAAAAAAGAAGAAAGAAAAAAAAGCCAGAGCTCAAAGATTTAGGGCTCAGACCCCTTCGGATGCACCTGATCTGGTAGGATTCAAGAGGTGAAGAAACACATGGGTCCAAATTCCAATTTCACCAACAATGAATTATGTGACCTTGGGCAAACGGCCATTGTCTAAGTTCTGATTTCCCATCTATAAAGTGGTGATAATACCTACCTCTCAGGGTTACTGAGGGGGTTCAATGAGAAAATGAGCAGCATAGCTCAGCACAGAGCTACCGTCCAGCTGTTGTACTGGCCACATTTACTTCACAATAGTTACTTTGCCCTACACATTTAGCAGTATTAGATCTAACAAAACATGGCAATCCTGGGGGCTGAGTTTTACCAAATTAGGTATCTTTGATGTAATGCTGCCCATGGGTACCAAGAGCACACGTATTAACAGAGAACTGGGATTCTTGTTATACTGTGGAAACACAGAGTACAAAACACTTCTGTGTTTATTTACTTCAAAAAAAATTTTAAATGCTGAGTTCGAGGATTACAGTAGGTAATGCCCTTCCCTGTCCCTTCCATACAAATCCTGGGAGACAAGAACTGCAATAATTTTCTATACAAATTACAGAAAAAAAAAATGTGTCTTTTAGGAAAATGGTGGATAAGAATTTTGTTTATAGACTGCTGTATTTTGAAATATGGGGGTATTTTCTTGCCTGAACATATGCAGTCATCTGTAAATAAACAAAACAAAACAAAAAGAAGACGGAATCATGATTTAAAAAAAAAAAAAAAAAAAAAAAAAAAAGCTGTGCAGTTCCCGAACAGTAGTCCCATCAAAGCTTTCAACATACATTCTAATTCTAACAGCTTGCACAGGGTTCAACATTTCGTCAGGGAAAAATTACTCAAAGTTTTATAGCGTTTGTGAAGCAATTTATAAGAGCATTTGTGCATAAAAGATAGGGTCAATTACATATTTAAGCTCTTCCACCACATAAAAAACAAAAATACCACTTACAGCTGGTCCCTGCTTTACAGAAATTCTACATAAGCCAGTGAGTTTCCCCAGCTCTTTAAAGATCAATCAATCCCACACAAGCAACACTGATATACTGCCAGGACTTGAAGACAAATTTAAAGAATTATGGTGACCCTACCACGTAATTTCAAGTTCTTAGAATAGGGAAGGAGAAAACACACACACACACACGTACGCGCACAGAGTGGCTTTTTAAAGACTTTAACCCCTAAGAAAAATTCTATAGGGCCTTGGCTAGGGTAACAGTACTGGGAGAGCCATTTAAAATCAGTTCTCTTCAGTTGCCTGTTACATATTTTATGAGGATGCTCTTCAACTTCTCAGACTCCCTTAGTACGGATTACTGCCTCGGCCTCAAACTACACTGATTCATTCCTAACACTTTAAGTAAGTGCTCTACAACCACCACCTCCATCTGTTAAAGTTTTTGCTCAACATGAAAAACATCTTGGCTACGCCGCTTGCTCTACTGTGTGCCAAAGCATGAAAAACACCCACACTGTAGATGAGTTACTCCAAATTTATGTAATGATATCAAATCAAGGGGGTATTTTTACCTTATGGTGATGAACTCTTTCAACAAAAGTATAATATCTGTGCCATGAAATGTGTTTTTAGTTCCCTTTGAAATGGGAATTTCCAGAAGATTCATTTCTTTGGGGATCAAGGAGCCCTAAATCAATTTTTTGTATCATTTTCCTTTTAAGAAAGGATTCTATATACCAAACTAAAGAAATCCAAAGGGCATTTGTTGGTCAAGTTTACCTTCTGACCACTAGTGGCACATGCTAGGTTTTGCCCTCTAAACAATTTTAAAAGGAAAAGAAAGAAAAAGAGGGAGGAAGGGAGAGGAAAGAAAACCTCCCAACTCCCAAATTTTCTATCGGTAAAAATCACTCATCACTTATATACTGCCATTTGAATACAAACCAGTATACACCCCAGGAACAGTGCCTTTTTTCCCGTTGCCTGAGAGGCTCTCTCTACCCTCTCTAAACAGCTGCTATCAATGGGCATCAGTTCGAAAGGGAAACCCTGCTGGATCAAGAGGCCAAGCCTGCCCCCCACCCTGCCCCGCCGCCTCCCCAAAAGGTCCAGGTTTCATAGTTTAAGGTTGTCCTGGTTTGACCTCAATCTATTTAGTGCTCTGAATCAGTTCAAACACCACCACCGGTTTTCTGTTAAAAAGCCTTAAGTAGCCTTCTATGGATCTAAATTATTCCTAGCTTGGCACTCCACTTTTCATCACTTGGCTATCACCTACTTTCAGCTCTTCCCACCCACTACTTGTCTAAACGAACCCTTCAGTTCAGTCAGGCTAGTCAACTCAGCGACCTCTAAACACATTGTACTGCGTCTCTCATGCTTCCTCTCTTCCTCATCTATTCACATCTCGTCTACCACTGCTTTGTACCGTGTACTGGAATGCTTTGGTCCTCTCCTAAACTTGACTGCAAGCACCCTAAAGCTGGCTCCATGCCACTTCTCATCGGTATTCTCCATGGTTCTCAGAATAGCACCTAGCATATTTTGAGGAACTGACTAGTATATGGGGGCTTTGTTCTAAGTAATGCATACAGGATCACAGAGCTAGCTGGGTCTAGGGACAATAGAAAGAGCACCACACATTATACATTACCATCAAATTCCTTGGTGAAAATAGTAACATCTTAAATAGACCCTGGAAAGAAGACTGACTGTCATGAATTTGTTCCCCCCAAGGAGAGGCAAAATAAAGGAAGTAATAGAAGAGGCAATCAGTCTTCCTGTACCTTAAACATCACTGCCAAAAAACTTCTATGGCGAGCACCTCAAAACGGGGTACCCCAAATCTTTTCCACAACACTTCCTGCTTCTACTTTCTCCAAGATAAAAAAGTGTAAGGGTGGGGTGGGTAGGCAGGGAAAGGAAATTTCAGTATGAAATTGAGAAAATATGCCTTGGGTGGATTAGGGAGGGAAGAGCTGTAGCTCTGTGTCTATGCACGTGTCCCGACTCACAGCTCTCAGCATGGGGGCACTTCCTGGAATGTTAAGATGCCTGGTTCAGCCTGCGTGTCTGACTAGGGACTTACTTTTGCAGAGTGTTAATTTTTTTTTTTTTTTTTTTTTTTTTTGTGGTATGCGGGCCCCCCTCTGTTGTGGCCTCTCCCGTCGTGGAGCACAGGCTCCGGACGCGCAGGCTCAGCGGCCATGGCCCACGGG
>NC_041227.1:126662879-126675599 GCF_002837175.3 Physeter macrocephalus
GAATCTAGAAAAATGGTACAGATGAACTGGTTTGCAGGGCAGAAATAGAGACACAGACATAGAGAACAAACGTATGGACACCAAGGGGGGAAAGTGTGGGGGGCGTGGGTGAGGGGGTGGTGGGGTGACTTGGGAGACTGGGATTGACATGTAGACACTAATATGTATAAAATAGATGACTGATAAGAACCTGCTGTATTAAAAAAAAAAAATCTATGGCTCTGAAACACTCGAGGCTAGGGGGTCTTTACACCTAGAATGCTACCATTCTGAACTGAAAAAAAAACCTAGTTCCGGGGCTTCCCTGGTGGCGCACTGGTTGAGAATCTGCCTGCCGATGCCGGGCACACAGGTTCGAGCCCTGGTCTGGGAGGATCCCAAATGCCGCGGAGCAACTGGGCCCCTGAGCCACAACTACTGAGTCTGCGCGCCTGGAGCCCGTGCTCCGCAACGGGAGAGGCCGCGACGGTGAGAGGCCTGCGCACCGCGATGAAGAGTGGCCCCCGCTCGCCGCAACTAGAGAGAGCCCTCGCACAGAAACGAAGACCCAACACAGCCAAAAAATAAATAAATTAAAACAAAACAAAACAAAACAAAAAAAACCTAGTTCCAAAATTTTCTGAAGCAGCTAATCCAGCTCCATGGCAGGAGAGTCTGTAACCACATGACAGACAGAGGGACTTGGGTGCAGCGGTAATTCCCCCACTCCCAGGACGGAGGTGAATGCAGGCAATTAAACAGGTTAAGTACAATACTGAACTGAAAATGTGGATTCATGTTAGGTTAAGCACAGGGTTAGGGAGCGGAAAAGAGAGGGACCTACCCTAGTCTGGGAGGGAGGGGGAATATGGTCAGAGAGTAACATCTGAGGGGACACCCAGAGGATCTCCTATAAGCGGTCTAGGCAGAGGCTCTAGTGTGCAAATTAGGAAGTTCAAACGGGTATGCTAAGGATAATAATTAGAAGTCACTGAAGAGTGACATTCAGGTTTGCATTTTTCAAACATTCCAATGTTTGCACTGTGAGAATGAAGTGCAGGGAAGACCAGGCGGGAACAACTACAGCCGCCAGCACTTGGACTGCAGCGGGAAAGTGTGGTGGAAGGAAGGAGACAGATTCAAGATACTTTTCTGAGGTGGAATCAAAAGAGCTTGGTGGGCCTATGAGACTCAGTGGCCTCCCTCTTGGCCACCCATTTTTTTTCTGAAAAGCACTTTAGAAAAACAGCTATATAGAGCTGCTGGCAAATTTCCCTCTTTTAAAGCCACCGTGAGTAAAAAGCATAACTGTAAAAGGTAGATGGTACCCCCGTGCCTCTCCAGATCCAGTTGACATTCTCCTCTGCCCTTCTGTGCCCTCCACCTGTATGGACCACAAAAGCAGGCTCTTCTACAGGCTTCCCAGCTCCCCAGTGGAGAGGCCGCAGAAGGCAGCTTCCTGTCTGGGGCTTCTGTGGACAGTCTTAGACCCGGCAACTGAAAGTCTCAGCCTTCTTGACTCAGTCCTTTCCTCCTCCAGGTTCTGGCAACACCTCCCCCTTCCTTTGCCCCACTGTCTTCTGCAGGCCTCAAGATGGGAACCCGGTTACTAGCTCTGGGCACTGTACCATCCCCTGGGGTTTCTAGAGAAACCCTGCCCACACCTTGTAAACAGTCTCATTAATAAAATCTCCTCAAATTAGCCAGTTTAAATGTGTCATGTGTTTCCTACCAGGACCCTGACTGAAATTCCCCTCAAATCAGTTCTATCCATCCTTGGGAACTCACTGGGGAGATATTTCATTATACAAAGTGACATTTGTCATGAGGCAAACAGATCACAGGAAGTATCCAAATTCTACCAACAACTTGGGAGAAGAAAACTGTAAAACAGCCTTGAGGCCCACCATCTTAAGCAGCCAAATAATTCTGTTTACTATTAGAACAGTTACAGGGAGCTGAGAAAGGTGGTGGAAGTATGAAAATCTAGGATCCGTAATCTGGTCATTACTAGGCTGTCCTGATGAGTTACCGTTGCTGTCCTTCGAATTGCACTTCAGTTAATGTTCGAGTGTCTACTACACTGAAAGCTTTGTGCTAGGAAGCTGCAACGGGATTTAAAGGGGGTGGCGGGGGCAGAAAGACACAGTCCCTACCCTCAGAAGTGTTTACAGCTAAGGGAGTTATGTATGTAAATAATGAGGGAACAAGTAAGAAGTGGGATAAGGGAAACAGCTGATTTTGAGTTGAATATGGAATTCACAGCTACATGTTTCCAAGTGAGCTGCTTAGTTGATACAGAAAACTCAATTCATGTCTGGAGAAAGAGAAAAGGGGCAACTTCCAGGAGTCCAGGAATAGAGCAAGAACCTAAAGGCAGAGCAACTCAGAGTATGTAAGAGGGTGTGGTAAACAAGGCCATCTTCCCTTTTATATTTTAAAATGGGGTTCAAAAAAAGAGAGAGTTGCCGTTAAGCCACACTTTACTTGCTGTCCTCCTCCAGGCTACACACTGCCCTTCTGCGATATGGAGCTGTCACATGTTTAAGTGACAAACAGTAATTAGACACTGTGGATGGCTGGATGTGGCTCAGTCAAGCGGAGTCACTTCCTACAGGTAATCACCATGGCGGTGCTACTCCACTGCAGGAAAACTACTGCCTAACACGTAAGACGAGTCACCCTCCTCGCTGTCTCCTCCACTGTGCTCAAGTGCCACCACGAAGGCTGAAGTCTTACAGCCCAGAAATCTTCAAGGATGGGATATCGTGTGGTCATGACTGGAATAACTAGATCAAGTGGCCTATTCCAGTCTTCTGTTTCTATCACTCAGAGATCTCACAGACCTCCCCCTTCCTCTTCTTTTTGGATGATCACAGTGGCAAAGATAAAAACAAGTTAATATTCAGTGATGGTGGCTGGATGGTACTGGTGGGAGTATAAAAAGGTATATGGTTTCACTGAAAGCAATTTGGCCATACATATATCAAAGATCTGAATTTTCATACCTACTAACCCAGTAAAACCCAGCCATTCTTAGGACTCTATCCTAATAAAATAATCAAAGATGTACTATATTAAGACTCAGGGAGTAGACAAGTATGAGTGTCCATTTTGAGTCAACGTCTGTGCTAGGTCCTGGGGATACCACAATAAGGAAATGATCCTTACTTACAAGGAGCTGATAGTAGGGAAGAGAACGTAATTATAACTTCAGGTATAATAAGTTACGATGAGAAGTTCAGAGTGCTCTGTATGAGAGCACACCTTGGGGAGACCTAATCGAACTATGCAGAGGTGTGTCAAGGAAAGCTCACCTGGACAGTAACATTTCAACCAGAAACCCTGAGTATGAGTAGGTCTTAGCCAGGTTTGGGGGTGGGAATGGGGGACACAAATGAGAGCAAGGAGAAATATTCCAAGCAGAGAGAAGAGCATACGTAGAGGCTCTTGGGTGAGAAGGGGTTTAGCACAGTGTAGAACTGAAAAGACAAATCCAAGGGAGTTTTGTGAAAAGCAGAGCCTTGGAGGCTAGAGAGAAAGGGAATTGGGCCAGACTGTGCAGGGCTCTGGCCCTGAAGGGTAGAATAAGGATTCTGGGAAACCATGGACTGAATTTGCTCTTTAATATGACGATTCTGGTTTCTGTGTGATACAAAGATCTGAGAGGGATGAGAGTGGCAGCAGGAAGATGACTTAATTAAGGGGCTACTGCAGTAAGCCAGGCCAGAAGAGACGGACATTTGGACTAGGGTGGGGGGATTCTGACTGTTTTGAAAAGACCCTAAAATGAACATTAAAAAACCCACACACATTAAAGACTCTAAATTTACCCCTCCACCCTCTGTTTGCAGGAACAGGGAACAGATATCAAATTTCAAGCCATATCACTGGCTTCTCAAGATCACATAATTTAAAACTTAAAGTTTACTCTCCACCATAAATAAAAAGAACGTGTATAAAAGAGATAATCCCGAGGCTTCCCTGGTGGCACAGGGGTTAAGAATCCACCTGCCAATGCAGGGGACACGGGTTCGAGCCCTGCCGGGAAGATCCCACATACCGCAGAGCAACTAAGCCCGTGCGCCACAACTACTGAAGCCCATGCGCCTACCCCCCACCCTGCCCCGCCGCCTCCCCAAAAGGTCCAGGTTTCATAGTTTAAGGTTGTCCTGGTTTGACCTCAATCTATTTAGTGCTCTGAATCAGTTCAAACACCACCACCGGTTTTCTGTTAAAAAGCCTTAAGTAGCCTTCTATGGATCTAAATTATTCCTAGCTTGGCACTCCACTTTTCATCACTTGGCTATCACCTACTTTCAGCTCTTCCCACCCACTACTTGTCTAAACGAACCCTTCAGTTCAGTCAGGCTAGTCAACTCAGCGACCTCTAAACACATTGTACTGCGTCTCTCATGCTTCCTCTCTTCCTCATCTATTCACATCTCGTCTACCACTGCTTTGTACCGTGTACTGGAATGCTTTGGTCCTCTCCTAAACTTGACTGCAAGCACCCTAAAGCTGGCTCCATGCCACTTCTCATCGGTATTCTCCATGGTTCTCAGAATAGCACCTAGCATATTTTGAGGAACTGACTAGTATATGGGGGCTTTGTTCTAAGTAATGCATACAGGATCACAGAGCTAGCTGGGTCTAGGGACAATAGAAAGAGCACCACACATTATACATTACCATCAAATTCCTTGGTGAAAATAGTAACATCTTAAATAGACCCTGGAAAGAAGACTGACTGTCATGAATTTGTTCCCCCCAAGGAGAGGCAAAATAAAGGAAGTAATAGAAGAGGCAATCAGTCTTCCTGTACCTTAAACATCACTGCCAAAAAACTTCTATGGCGAGCACCTCAAAACGGGGTACCCCAAATCTTTTCCACAACACTTCCTGCTTCTACTTTCTCCAAGATAAAAAAGTGTAAGGGTGGGGTGGGTAGGCAGGGAAAGGAAATTTCAGTATGAAATTGAGAAAATATGCCTTGGGTGGATTAGGGAGGGAAGAGCTGTAGCTCTGTGTCTATGCACGTGTCCCGACTCACAGCTCTCAGCATGGGGGCACTTCCTGGAATGTTAAGATGCCTGGTTCAGCCTGCGTGTCTGACTAGGGACTTACTTTTGCAGAGTGTTAATGCGAACCCGGTTCCCCTGCATCGGCAGGAGGACGCGCAACCACTGCGCCACCAGGGAAGCCCCTGCAGAGTGTTAATTTTATAGCTACAACTCCTCCACCAAAAGCTTTACAAAAGACACCATGAAGACCTTCACCTTTTTTATTCTTTTTGAATGGCAGCCAAGTTGATGTAGAAAGAAAAATGATCTCTCTCTCTCTCTCTCTCTCTCTCTCACACACACACACAACTGATTATATTAAGAGTTCAGGACCACTCATGCATTTTTTAAAATGGAAGACTTCCTTTATAATGTTCATATATGTAGCAAGATGAACAATTAAGACGACTAACCAAATTATTATTATAAGAATAATTCTAAGAAGAATAACCACCACAGGATATTCTTCTTTCTCTGAGAGATATTTTAGCGTTCAAAAAACGAATTAGAGAGACTTCCCTGGCGGTCCAGTGGTTAAGACTTCGCCTTCCGATGCAGGGGGTGCGGGCTCGATCCCTGGTCGGGGAGCGAAGATCCCACATGCCTCGCAGCCAAAAGATCAAAACAAAACAGAAGCAATACTGTAACAAATTCAACAGACTTTAAAAATTGTCCACGTCAAAAAAATCTTAAAAACAACAACAACAAAACAACGAATCAGACACTTAATCAACCTTTCCAGGTTGAGCTGTCATTAAGAAAAGATGCTCATGACATTTTAACAAAACAGGAAGGCTGTTCACACTTATGTAGCTATTACTCCACCCAGATGAATCTGGAGGCAGTGAAACCTAAATGCACAGGCAGTACCCCAAAATAAACTCTTTATACCAAAGGGGCACCAAGAGTTTCCATTCAAAATAACTGTCTTCTGTGTTTTGTGTCTTGTGGAAGACACACTACTTTAGTGTAGTTGACTGCTCAACAGAAGAGTGAAATGCTCTCGAGAGTGTCAGAATTTCAACTGCAGGGATTTGGGGCAGTTGGGCGCAGGGGATGGGCAGAGACGAAGATAAATATGAGGGAGTTTCACGAGAGAAAATTCTGTACATTTGAAAAACTCAGCAATCATGTGACAGCCTGTACCAGGCAAGCACTCTGCAACAAGAGTGCAAAGCCCTGAGCTAGGTGAGCTTAGGATACAATGGCCACCCTTCCCTCCCCAGGGAGCTTAGAGTCTATCTAGTAAACTGCTAGTTGCAACACAGTGTGATGGATGCCAGGAGTGGGGGAATTACAGGTACTGTGGCAAATGTCCATTCAACAGAAAATATCTGCATTCCAAACACCGAAGGGAAAGACCTAAGTCCAGCTTAGGGGATACAGGAAAACTTCCTGGGGGAAGTGTGAGCTAGGTTATATTCTTCCTATCCCCCCTGCCCCTGGTTATATTCTTTGTTTGCATATTTAGTTCTGCTCAGCTTGTACAGAACTCTGAGTAGAAGGAACATGGCCGACTTCCCAACTTGCTATCAAGCAAATGGAGGGACGGATGGTTTCCTTGGCCACACTTGGCAGCCAGAATCTAGAAAAATGGTACAGATGAACTGGTTTGCAGGGCAGAAATAGAGACACAGACATAGAGAACAAACGTATGGACACCAAGGGGGGAAAGTGTGGGGGGCGTGGGTGAGGGGGTGGTGGGGTGACTTGGGAGACTGGGATTGACATGTAGACACTAATATGTATAAAATAGATGACTGATAAGAACCTGCTGTATTAAAAAAAAAAAATCTATGGCTCTGAAACACTCGAGGCTAGGGGGTCTTTACACCTAGAATGCTACCATTCTGAACTGAAAAAAAAACCTAGTTCCGGGGCTTCCCTGGTGGCGCACTGGTTGAGAATCTGCCTGCCGATGCCGGGCACACAGGTTCGAGCCCTGGTCTGGGAGGATCCCAAATGCCGCGGAGCAACTGGGCCCCTGAGCCACAACTACTGAGTCTGCGCGCCTGGAGCCCGTGCTCCGCAACGGGAGAGGCCGCGACGGTGAGAGGCCTGCGCACCGCGATGAAGAGTGGCCCCCGCTCGCCGCAACTAGAGAGAGCCCTCGCACAGAAACGAAGACCCAACACAGCCAAAAAATAAATAAATTAAAACAAAACAAAACAAAACAAAAAAAACCTAGTTCCAAAATTTTCTGAAGCAGCTAATCCAGCTCCATGGCAGGAGAGTCTGTAACCACATGACAGACAGAGGGACTTGGGTGCAGCGGTAATTCCCCCACTCCCAGGACGGAGGTGAATGCAGGCAATTAAACAGGTTAAGTACAATACTGAACTGAAAATGTGGATTCATGTTAGGTTAAGCACAGGGTTAGGGAGCGGAAAAGAGAGGGACCTACCCTAGTCTGGGAGGGAGGGGGAATATGGTCAGAGAGTAACATCTGAGGGGACACCCAGAGGATCTCCTATAAGCGGTCTAGGCAGAGGCTCTAGTGTGCAAATTAGGAAGTTCAAACGGGTATGCTAAGGATAATAATTAGAAGTCACTGAAGAGTGACATTCAGGTTTGCATTTTTCAAACATTCCAATGTTTGCACTGTGAGAATGAAGTGCAGGGAAGACCAGGCGGGAACAACTACAGCCGCCAGCACTTGGACTGCAGCGGGAAAGTGTGGTGGAAGGAAGGAGACAGATTCAAGATACTTTTCTGAGGTGGAATCAAAAGAGCTTGGTGGGCCTATGAGACTCAGTGGCCTCCCTCTTGGCCACCCATTTTTTTTCTGAAAAGCACTTTAGAAAAACAGCTATATAGAGCTGCTGGCAAATTTCCCTCTTTTAAAGCCACCGTGAGTAAAAAGCATAACTGTAAAAGGTAGATGGTACCCCCGTGCCTCTCCAGATCCAGTTGACATTCTCCTCTGCCCTTCTGTGCCCTCCACCTGTATGGACCACAAAAGCAGGCTCTTCTACAGGCTTCCCAGCTCCCCAGTGGAGAGGCCGCAGAAGGCAGCTTCCTGTCTGGGGCTTCTGTGGACAGTCTTAGACCCGGCAACTGAAAGTCTCAGCCTTCTTGACTCAGTCCTTTCCTCCTCCAGGTTCTGGCAACACCTCCCCCTTCCTTTGCCCCACTGTCTTCTGCAGGCCTCAAGATGGGAACCCGGTTACTAGCTCTGGGCACTGTACCATCCCCTGGGGTTTCTAGAGAAACCCTGCCCACACCTTGTAAACAGTCTCATTAATAAAATCTCCTCAAATTAGCCAGTTTAAATGTGTCATGTGTTTCCTACCAGGACCCTGACTGAAATTCCCCTCAAATCAGTTCTATCCATCCTTGGGAACTCACTGGGGAGATATTTCATTATACAAAGTGACATTTGTCATGAGGCAAACAGATCACAGGAAGTATCCAAATTCTACCAACAACTTGGGAGAAGAAAACTGTAAAACAGCCTTGAGGCCCACCATCTTAAGCAGCCAAATAATTCTGTTTACTATTAGAACAGTTACAGGGAGCTGAGAAAGGTGGTGGAAGTATGAAAATCTAGGATCCGTAATCTGGTCATTACTAGGCTGTCCTGATGAGTTACCGTTGCTGTCCTTCGAATTGCACTTCAGTTAATGTTCGAGTGTCTACTACACTGAAAGCTTTGTGCTAGGAAGCTGCAACGGGATTTAAAGGGGGTGGCGGGGGCAGAAAGACACAGTCCCTACCCTCAGAAGTGTTTACAGCTAAGGGAGTTATGTATGTAAATAATGAGGGAACAAGTAAGAAGTGGGATAAGGGAAACAGCTGATTTTGAGTTGAATATGGAATTCACAGCTACATGTTTCCAAGTGAGCTGCTTAGTTGATACAGAAAACTCAATTCATGTCTGGAGAAAGAGAAAAGGGGCAACTTCCAGGAGTCCAGGAATAGAGCAAGAACCTAAAGGCAGAGCAACTCAGAGTATGTAAGAGGGTGTGGTAAACAAGGCCATCTTCCCTTTTATATTTTAAAATGGGGTTCAAAAAAAGAGAGAGTTGCTGTTAAGCCACACTTTACTTGCTGTCCTCCTCCAGGCTACACACTGCCCTTCTGCGATATGGAGCTGTCACATGTTTAAGTGACAAACAGTAATTAGACACTGTGGATGGCTGGATGTGGCTCAGTCAAGCGGAGTCACTTCCTACAGGTAATCACCATGGCGGTGCTACTCCACTGCAGGAAAACTACTGCCTAACACGTAAGACGAGTCACCCTCCTCGCTGTCTCCTCCACTGTGCTCAAGTGCCACCACGAAGGCTGAAGTCTTACAGCCCAGAAATCTTCAAGGATGGGATATCGTGTGGTCATGACTGGAATAACTAGATCAAGTGGCCTATTCCAGTCTTCTGTTTCTATCACTCAGAGATCTCACAGACCTCCCCCTTCCTCTTCTTTTTGGATGATCACAGTGGCAAAGATAAAAACAAGTTAATATTCAGTGATGGTGGCTGGATGGTACTGGTGGGAGTATAAAAAGGTATATGGTTTCACTGAAAGCAATTTGGCCATACATATATCAAAGATCTGAATTTTCATACCTATTAACCCAGTAAAACCCAGCCATTCTTAGGACTCTATCCTAATAAAATAATCAAAGATGTACTATATTAAGACTCAGGGAGTAGACAAGTATGAGTGTCCATTTTGAGTCAACGTCTGTGCTAGGTCCTGGGGATACCACAATAAGGAAATGATCCTTACTTACAAGGAGCTGATAGTAGGGAAGAGAACGTAATTATAACTTCAGGTATAATAAGTTACGATGAGAAGTTCAGAGTGCTCTGTATGAGAGCACACCTTGGGGAGACCTAATCGAACTATGCAGAGGTGTGTCAAGGAAAGCTCACCTGGACAGTAACATTTCAACCAGAAACCCTGAGTATGAGTAGGTCTTAGCCAGGTTTGGGGGTGGGAATGGGGGACACAAATGAGAGCAAGGAGAAATATTCCAAGCAGAGAGAAGAGCATACGTAGAGGCTCTTGGGTGAGAAGGGGTTTAGCACAGTGTAGAACTGAAAAGACAAATCCAAGGGAGTTTTGTGAAAAGCAGAGCCTTGGAGGCTAGAGAGAAAGGGAACTGGGCCAGACTGTGCAGGGCTCTGGCCCTGAAGGGTAGAATAAGGATTCTGGGAAACCATGGACTGAATTTGCTCTTTAATATGACGATTCTGGTTTCTGTGTGATACAAAGATCTGAGAGGGATGAGAGTGGCAGCAGGAAGATGACTTAATTAAGGGGCTACTGCAGTAAGCCAGGCCAGAAGAGACGGACATTTGGACTAGGGTGGGGGGATTCTGACTGTTTTGAAAAGACCCTAAAATGAACATTAAAAAACCCACACACATTAAAGACTCTAAATTTACCCCTCCACCCTCTGTTTGCAGGAACAGGGAACAGATATCAAATTTCAAGCCATATCACTGGCTTCTCAAGATCACATAATTTAAAACTTAAAGTTTACTCTCCACCATAAATAAAAAGAACGTGTATAAAAGAGATAATCCCGAGGCTTCCCTGGTGGCACAGGGGTTAAGAATCCACCTGCCAATGCAGGGGACACGGGTTCGAGCCCTGCCGGGAAGATCCCACATACCGCAGAGCAACTAAGCCCGTGCGCCACAACTACTGAAGCCCATGCGCCTAGAGCCCGTGCTCTGCAACAAGAGAAGCCACTGCAATGAGAAGTCTGCGCACCGCAACGAAGAGTAGCCTCCGCTTGCTACAGCTAGAGAAAGCTGGCGCGCAGCAACAAAGACCCAATGCAGCCAAAAATAAATAAAATTAAAAAATAAATTTATAAAAGAGATAATCCCTCAGTTGTGCTGAGGTGATGTTTTAATTGCTATATAATTAAAAATCTACACAAAACTGACATTACTTTTCAAACAACCAATTCAAATAACTATAATTTGCAATGTTTACAATCTATGAAAATACTCAATTTGAACTAGTATACTCTGACATATGCTTACTCACATATTAAACTTTCTCTACTTCCAAACATGACCCCAAATATGGACATTTTCATCAGGAAAACAGACATCAGAATTCAGGATGTGACAACTTTTTCTAGGCACCTGTCTAACGGAACTGGAGACAAACATAGCTGTTGTTAACAGACAGGCTAAACTAACTACCCCTCCTTTTACCGCTGGAAGGGAGGCCTGTCTAGTAATTAACCAGCTTTCATGGCCTCCTTCAGGCAGCTGCAGGGCTCAGAGGGCAGGTTTGCCGGAAGGCCTGGCGGGGAGGGCGGGTGTTGGGGGTTGGGGTCTGCCGGAGAACAACCAGGCTGCTCTGGTCTCAGCCTGTACCATCAAAAGCAGACAAGCCCAGCCTTGCTCCACCTATTAGTTTTATCTGAGCACCTACACACTGTTCCATGCACAAAATCAGCACTTTCGTCCCACAAAACGTCACAACCTGCAGAGAACAGAGGGACTAAGAGGACTAAATAATAGGATGTATTAATGCAAACAATGGGCTTGTCAGACCCTCAATTCCAGACTACAAGAACAACTTCCTGATTTCAGGTAGTATTTAAACTGGGAGACTTGTGTGCCATTCCACAATTCTGGGTCAGCCAACAGAACAACATCCATGCTGCCTGGAAACGCAAGGGGAAACCAGGCATATGAGGTTCCCTCTCTTGCCCACAACAACTAGCTTCCCCAAATTACAAAAATCATCAGCCATATTATGATCAATTTAGGTATGACTACTGTTTGTCACTACCGAATAGTATTATTAGGCCTTTATAACCCCCCACCCCGAGAAGTCAAAGGCTATGAAGGGCTATGCATAATAGATCTATAATGATTAAGCTATCAAATCTGAACTGACCAGAACCAAAATGCCCTTTTCTTTTTTTTTTTCTTTTTTTTTTTTTTTTTTTTTGCGGGGGATGCCGCGCTGGGTCTTCTTTGCAGCATGCGGGATCTTTAGTTGCGGCATGTGGGATCTAGTTCTCTGACCAGGGATCGAACCCGGGCCCTCTGCACTGGGAGTGCAGAGTCTTACCCACTGGACCACCAGGGAAATCCCCAAAATGCCCTGCTTTCTACAGGTGAATTCTCATTGTTGAAGTTACAGTTTGCAGCTCTGGGAGACAAAATTAAGCTGGTTTTAAACACTACTCCCTTTATTGGATGGCCTTCTGCTTTCCCTAGAGCTCTAATGGCCTTAAAACAATTTTTCTGGCTTTATGATATTTTTTAATTATTACAACTTTTCAAGGATGGTACATGTAAAAAAACGCCTGGAATACCCATTTCACTCTTCCATCGATCTACCATTCTGGGACTTTCCATGGTTGGATGTGTTGATTCCTACATTTCATGTCCTCCTAATTCTTGGTTTTGATGGTAGTGCACCATTAATAGCAATACTTTCCCAAGAAAGGGTGCTTAGGAAGCAAATGTTTTCAGTCCTGGCATGTCTGAAATTGCCTTGATTCTTTGCTTATACTTGAACGCCAGTTCAATGAGGTGTAGAACTCAACAGAATTCTAGGCTGAACAGCATTTTCCCTCAGAATCTGGAAGACACTGCTTTCTGGTATTTGAAGTTGTCTGTACAAAGTTCAATGGCAATCTGATTATCATTTCTTTATAGAGACTTGTTTCTTTTTTTTTTTTTTTTTTTTTTTT
>NC_041227.1:126675725-126679497 GCF_002837175.3 Physeter macrocephalus
GCAGGCTCCGCGGCCATGGCTCACGGGCCCATCCGCTCTGCGGCATGTGGGATCCTCCCAGACCGGGGCGCGAACCCGGTTCCCCTGCATCGGCAGGCGGACGTGCAACCGCTGCGCCACCAGGGAAGCCCGAGACTTGTTTCTTTTTTCTAGATGCTCTTAGAACCTTTTTTCTTCTTGTCATTTTGAAACTTAACCATCAACTATCTGAGCATGGATCTATTTTTGTACATACTGCTGGGTCGACTTGGTGGTCCCTTCCCATCCAAAGATCCACCTCCATCAGCTATGAGAAGTTATCTTCTTTCTTTCTTTTTTAAAAATCTGATAGTATCTTTCATTTGCACTGTTCTCCTTCTGAAACTTTAAATATTAATTAATTATTAGACCTCATGAAAGACCTCAAGTGGGCTCGCGCTGTATTTCCTGAGTCCATTCACTCGCTCCTAGATGACTATCTCATTTTCCTATCTCCCTGAGCTTCAACAGCTCCTCCACCATCCTTCCCAGCAGATGATCTTACTTTCTACTTCACGGAAAAAAACAGAAGCAAACAGAAGAGATCTATAAAAGCTCCCACCACGTGTACCCAACTGCTTGTACCTATATCCTTACCCTCTGCCTTCTATTACTTTTGCCCATGCTCCTAACAAAAGAAAATTCTACTTCTGTGCTAGATCCCACCTTTTTGCCTGCTCAAGGACATTTCACTGAAGTACTTTTCCTTTCTTTTTTTTGCATCATCAATTTTTTGTCTCTACTGGATCTTTCCTATCAGTAAATAAAAATGCTGTTATTTCTCCCAACTCTGAGATTGGGACGAAAGCAGATTTCTTTTGATTCTACTGCCTTTACATAAAAACTCCTCGGAATAGCTGTTCACATTCTGTCTCCAATTTCTTTCCTCCTGTTCTCTCCCCGATCCCCAACATTATGAAAGCTTTCAAACGTAGAGCAAAGTTAAAAGTATTTTCCAACAAACACATATTTACCCACCACCTACATTATGCCATTAACAATATGTGTTGGGGCTTCCCTGGTGGCGCAGTGGTTGAGAGTCCGCCTGCCGATGCAGGGGATACGGGTTCGTGCCCCGGTCCGGGAGGATCCCACATGCCGCGGAGAGGCTGGGCCCGTGAGCCATGGCCGCTGAGCCTGCGCGTCCGGAGCCTGTGCTCCGCAATGTGAGAGGCCCGCGTACCGCAAAAACAAAAAACAAAAAACAATATGTGTTTCATCACATATCTATCTATACAACCTTCCATTAATCCATTTTATTTTATTTTTGGTGGGGGGGAGTAGGAGTTTTTAAAATTAATTAATTAATTTATTTTTGCCGTGTTGGGTCTTCGTTTCTGTGCGAGGGCCTTCTCTGGTTGTGGCAAGCGGGGGCCACTCTTCATTGCGGTGCGCGGGCCTCTCACTATCACAGCCCCTCTCGTTGCAGAGCACAGGCTCCAGACGCGCAGGCTCAGTAGTTGTGGCTCACGGGCCTAGTTGCTCCCCGGCATGTGGGATCCTCCCAGACCAGGGCTTGAACCCATGTCCCCTGCATCAGCAGGCAGATTCTCAACCACTGCGCCACCAGGGAAGCCCCATTTTATTTTTTAACGTACCTCAAAGTTGCAGACGTCAGTGCTCTTTCTCCTAAATACTTGTGCATACATATTATTAACAATAGTTAAATATTACTTTGCAGTGTTTTCTTTTGCTGTAAAATTTACATAAGCACCGCCACCCCCTGGCAACTTTCCCCACATCCCCTTCCCTGTCCCAACCCATTCTCCCTGAACCCACTCCAAGCATGCTTCTGCTCTCATCACCCCACAGAAACTACTCACGGAGGTCACTAGTGATGGCCTGTTGCTGAATCCAAAGGTCAATTCCCTACCCTTATCTGACGTGGCCTATCAGAAGCACATAATACAGTGATCATTTACTCTGCCTTGAAACACTTTCTTGGCTTGTAGGACACAACACATCCTAGGTTTTCTTCCTATCTAACTGGCCGCTCTTGTTTGGTCCCCTTTGCTAGTGTTTTTTTTTTTTAATTTATTTTTGCTGCGTTGGGTCTTTGTTGCGTGTGGGCTTTCTTTCTCTAGTTGTGGTGAGCGGGGGCTACTCTTCATTGAGGTGCACGTGCTTCTCATTGCAGTGGCTTCTCTTGTTGCGGAGCACGGGCTGTACGCGCACGGGCTTTAGTAGTTGTGGCATGCGGGCTTCACTAGTTGTGGCGCACGGGCTTAGTTGCTCCGCGGCCAGTGGGATCTTCCCAGACTAGCGATCAAACCGGTGTCCCTTGCCTTGGCAGGCGGATTCTTAACCACTGTGCCACCAGGGAAATCCCTCTAGTGTCTCTTTTACCTCATTAACTTTTAAAGGGTCCCAAGGGCTCCAACCCAGAACCTATTTTCTTCTCTATCTACTCTGATTCCCCTTAATTTTCTCATATAGTCTGATGGCTTTTACATACCCTAAATCAAAACCCTTCTTCCAGGGACTTCCCTGGTGGTCCAGTGGGTAAGACTCTGCGCCCTCGATGCAGGGGGCCTGTGTTTGAACCCCGGTGGGGGAACTAGATTCCACATGCATGCTCAACTAAGAAGCCACGTGCTGCAACGAAGATCCCAAGTGTGGCAACTAACACTTGGCACAGCCTAAATAAATAATGAATGAATAAAATAAAAAAATTTTAAAACAGCAAAAAAAAACCCTTCTCTCCACTTCTACTGCCACAACTCTAGTCCAAGCTGCCATTATCCTTGCTTGAATTATTACATAGTGGCTTCCTAACTGGTCTCACTGCTTTCACTTTGTCCCCTACAGAATGTACTTAATTCTGCAAACCAGAATAACATCATTAAAATGTAAACCAGGACTTCTGTGGTGGCACAGTGGTTAAGAATCTGCCTGCCAATGCAGGGGATGCGGGTTTGAGCCCTGGTCTGGAAAGATCCCCCATGCCACGGAGCAACTAAGCCCGTGCACCACAACTACTGAGCCTGCACTCTAGAGTCTGCGTGCCACAACTGAGCCCACATGCCGCAACTACTGAAGCCCGCGCCTAGAGCCCGTGCTCCGCAACAAGAGAAGCCACCGCAATGAGAAGCCCACGCACTGCATCAAAGAGTAGCCCCCGCTCTCCGCAAACTAGAGGAAGCCCGTGAGCAGCAACGAAGACCCAACACAGCCAAAAATAATAAAAAATTAATTTTAAAAATAATAAACAAACAAACAAACACATAAAATGTAAACCAGGGGCTTCCCTGGTGGTGCAGTGGTTGAGAATCTGTCTGCCAATGCAGGGGACACGGGTTCAATCCCTGGTCCGGGAAGATCCCACATGCCGCAGAGTAACTAAGCCTGTGCGCCACAACTACTGAGCCTGTGTTCTAGAGCCCGAGGGCCACAACTACTGAACCCGCGTGCCACAACTACTGAGCCTGCGTGCTGCAACTACTGAAGCCCACGCACCTGGAGCCTGTGCTCCGCCAACAAGAGAAGCCACTGCAATGAGAAGCCCACGCACCGCAACCAAGGGTAGCCCGGAGCCTGTGCTCCGCCAACAAGAGAAGCCACTGCAATGAGAAGCCCACGCACCGCAACCAAGAGTAGCCCCCACTCGCCACAACTAGAGAAAGTCCATGCGCAGCAATGAAGACCCAACGCAGCCAAAAATATATAAAGTAAATAGATTTATAAAAAAAAAAAAAAAAAAAAGAGGGCTTCCCTGGTGGCGCAGTGGTTGAGAGTCCGCCTGCCGATGCAGGGG
>NC_041227.1:126679653-126709386 GCF_002837175.3 Physeter macrocephalus
AGATCCCACATGCCGCAGAGCGGCTAGGCCCGTGAGCCATGGTTGCTGAGCCTGCGCGTCCAGAGCCTGTGCTCCGCAACGGGAGAGGCCACGACAGTGAGAGGCCCGCGTACCACAAAAAAAAAAAAAAAAAAGGGGGGCAATTTGGTGTGGGGTATACTTGAACACTTTGTACAACTTTTTTGTAAATCTAAAACTGTTCTGAAAAGTAAAGCTTATGTTAAAAAAAAAAAAAAGCTGGACTGTCGATCTGCTTAAAATGCTTCAATGGTTTCCCATTCCTCTAACATCTGGTGCTCCTTGGTGTGTATTCATATTTAAAATTGAGGCAACAAGAAAGCAGCCTAGGAACTCTACTGGAAGTGGGTGAGGCTTGACAACAGAGACTCTGCTTTAGAGTGAGTGAACAGAGCTCTAGATGCAGGTATCTTTAGGCAGAGTAGCTGAATACCATTTCCAATGCCACAAGCTTTTTTGAGACAATGCGGAAGTGTTCATTGTCTATTAATCTCCATGACAGTTCTACCTTTGTTGACAACAAATTCTCCGATCATATCGTGACCTTTGTTTACTGTTCTTTGTATTGTGTAACATACTGAACACTCACCAAACACTGGAAGGGAGTGGGGAACGAGTATGTCTGTAGAGAGAGGCTATAATGCAACTTGAACTGGGACTAAAACAACCATCACCACCACCAACAGCAGCAAACCACCCACAATGTAGAAGATACTTAGTAAAATGAATTAGGTCTTTAAAACTCTAATCAAATGTTAAATATAAGCATTTTTTAAAAACAATTTAGGTAAAATGCAATTTGGAATCAATTCATCTTAACAGGCCTAATGGCTACATTTTTAGTTGAAATATTTACTTACCAATAAGAGCTATCTTTCTTACTCTATACTTATCTGTGTGGACAGTGATTCTAATAAGTAACTGAAGTGAAAGGACAGAGATGATCAACTCCAGAGAGCTCACCTTTGACTAACACGGCAAAACTCATCAATCGTTTGCTCCAAGTCCGCAGCATTTCCTGACTGGTGTGAGGGAGCACAGCACCGAACACGAAGCTTTCAATTACCTGGCCCTCACCTAACTCTCCAGTCTTCCTGCTATTTCCTTCCTTGAACTCCAAATTCCAACAATACTAAAGCTACTGCAAGCTGCTTCCCAACTGCCAAGATGTTTTATGATTTTCAGACTTCGTATATGTGTTTCCTCTGGCTAAGATGGCAAGCTCAAGATTTAAGGATCACTTCCTCTCTGCAATCACAGATCTTTGTATTATTATCACAGTTCTATTATCATACTAGTCTCAATACATTGTAATTACTAGATTGAGCTGAGGGCAGGTGCATCAATCTATTAACCTTGGTATCCTCAAGGGCATGTCTTGCAAGAAAAACCTTTGTTGGCGAAATAGTATGTCACAAAAATATTCTAGATCTTTCTCTCTTCTTTTAAAGTGTTTTTTAAAAAAAATCTATTTATTTATTTATTTTGGGCTGCGTTGGGTCTTCATTGCTGCGTCCAGGCTTTCTCTAGTTGTGCTGAGCGGGGGCTACTCTTCATTGCGGTGCGCAGGCTTCTCACTGCGGTGGCTTCTCTTGTTGTGGAGCACGGGCTCTAGGCATGCAGGCTTCAGTAGCTGTGGTGCACGGGCTTAGTTACTCCTCGGCATGTGGGATCTTCCTGGACCAGGGATCGAACCTGTGTCCCCTGCACTGGCAGGCAGATTCTTAACCACTGCGCCACCAGGGAAGAAATGATAAACTATCTCCCAAATGTAAATCAGGAAATGTGATTATTACATAATGAATTTTTATGCCTGGTTTTCTTTTTATTCATAATAAGCAAATGTTTCAGTAGCTTAAATCTCAAAAGTATGGTTTCAACAGATTTCAAGCACTTAGTGTGTGTGTGTGTGTGTGTGTGTGTCTCGTTTTCTCTCTCACCCACCCACACACATATACACACACATCTTAGAAAGACTATTCTGGACAACAGGGACCAGTTTTATGTGTTTGGAACAATTCCTGGTAATTGTCAGTCCTTCACACATAAAAATCAAAGGACCAGATGGGATTTTAGGAGATTTTCCAATTCTTTTTCCTATTATAAAACCTAGTAAATGAAGTCACAAATACAGGCAAGATAACTATCCTATTTTAGAAGGCTTCCACAGAACTAGCCTTAAGAATTTACACAAATGTAATCTCTACCCGTCAAACTCAGCATTAGTTCACACAGGAAAGCAAAATACCACCATTAGCACGTGTGTCTGCACAATAAGGAATGATGTGACACAAAAGGAAAGTGTAGTGGAGTGACAAGAACACCGAGATCTAGTAGCATCAGCGCTGCCCCTCCCTTTAACCTTGCTCTGGTCCCTTGGCTTGTCTGGGCCTCGTATAAACCCCCTGTGAAATAAGAGTGCTGGGCTGGAATGCGAGGTTCTTTTTTAAACTTAGAACTTAAAAAGGCACAATGTACTGTGCACCTGTTACGTGACCTTTATATGTATATTAAGGACAACCCTTCACAGAGAGAGTATTTTTATTTCATAGATGATTGCACAGTTAATAAAAACTGAAACTGTAATTCAATTCAAATTCAGGTCTGCTTGTTCTTAAAAACGTTGTGCCAAACTGCCTCCTGGAAAAGGAAAAGGAAAAGGAAAAGGGAAAAAGGAAAAAAGGAAGGGAGGGAGGGAGGGAGGGAGGAAACTACAGACTGGCAAAGATAAGTATTTTTCCTGCAGGCAGCATAAGAACAGAAAAATAGGTCAAGACAATCCACTATGCCATGAGTAGGGATACAGAAACCCTAAGAAAAATGGGCCCAAACACTTGGCTCTTTAATATTGTCATCATAAATGTTATCATTTCCTTACCAACTGCTTAATCTACCAGGACATATCGTCATACTACTTCTCATATATCTACTTGCAAAATACCAAACATCTTGAATGAAGGTATGAGGGAAATACTCTAGGCAGTTTGAGGAACCATCCTAAAAACCATGGTGTGGGGTGGGGTGGGGAGCAGGCACGCGGGACAATAAACTCTTCACCAAATTCGGGGGAAAAAAACCTTCCCAATTTAGGTTTTAACATCTCTGAAAACAACATGGTTCCATGAGCAAAATATATTACACTCATTACATGCCTGTTACTAACTGAGCAACTCCACTCATACAGACTATTAAATTAATATTGTAAACTATAATGTTGCAAATATCCTAGGATTCATGTCTTCCCACTCCTAGTATTTTTCTCAGCTTATTTTCAGATGTTTAAACCATCTCAAAGTTCCCCAATGAACTGTATAAATATATTTTTGGAAGCATTATATATATATTCTTGGTAAGTGTTAGAATCACGTTTTGCCATAATCCTAAAAATACCCGTAAGCATTCCTGAAGCGCTTCAGATTAGTGACAGAGCTAGTCACCCTCAGGCCAGTTTAGAGATGAGAACAATAAAGAAGGTGCACTAACATCCTGAGACACAGGGGCTCAAGGCACTGCAGGTACCGGAATGAAAAGGCCCAACATTTCTCAGCCTTTAAAAAAAAAACCAAAAAACCAACATCACCGCCCCACCATCGTGAAATTTTGATTCACAGATACATGAGTATCTATTTATGTACTGTATGCATAAAAAGAGTAAGTTTTTTTTCCACCCTCCAACCACCAAATTTCTCCCCCTTGGGGGAGAGGAGAAATCACCCCCGCTGAGAAGGTAAGATCCAGCTCATCTCCACCAAACTACTCAGAACACACAAAAGCCAGGAAGTATTAACAATCTGGGAGCCAGCGGATATTTTTTTAGTGTGTTGATCTTTATCAATAAGAGATAGAGGGCTTCCCTGGTGGCACAGTGGTTGGGAGTCCGCCTGCCAATGCAGGGGACACGGGTTCGAGCCCTGGTCCAGGAAGATCCCACATGCCACGGACCAACTAAGCCCGTGCGCCACTACTACCGAGCCCACGTGCCACAACTACTGAAGCCCGCATGCCTAGAGCCCGTGCTCCGCAACAAGAGAAACCACTGCCATGAGAAGCCCGCACACCGCAACGAAGAGTAGCCCCCGCTTGCCGCCAACTAGAGAAAGCTCATGTGCAGCAACGAAGACCCAGCGCAACCTAAAATAAATAAATACATTTATTAAAAAAATAAGAGACAGATGCAGGTGTTGAACAATTATCACTTTATTCCTGTTCTCAGTATTTTACATTGCCAGATGCAGGACAAGAAAAACAGAAACAAAAATTCTCTTTTGTAAAGGTTATTCCACCGGCCCCATTAGGTGCATGGGCTTTGTCTTGCCTTTAAAAATTCTAAAACTATATATGCTCCCACCCACAGTATCATGCTTTTGCATTCAAAATCCAGCCAGTTTGCCTCTGCTTCTGTGTGGGCACCTAAGTACAATGGTGTGTGGGCCAATCTTCAAAAGGGCATTACAGCCCCCCACCTCCAGCCAAGATCACCCAATTACTAATGTGATAAACACTGACAGCCAAATGAAGTACTACAGTTAAAAGCTAAATGCCTTCTCATTTGGGGAGTAGAGGAAGGAAGAAAAGTAAGTCTAGAGGATAAAAAAAAAAAAAATTTAGAACTGTTTGTTTGAGTTGGGTATTTGAAGGAAACAGAAGTGAAAATAAAGGTGTGGAGTGGAGAGTTTGTTCTGCATGCCATACCTCATAATCCTTCCTGTCAAAAAGGGTATGTGTCTGTTTTGGGGGGAAAGGGAGATTATCTTCCATCACACAGATCCCCTGGATTCTAAAATTAACAATCAAGAGACCCTTCTTCAAAGGTTTTGAACACCTAACTTATCTTCTTTTTTTTTTTTTTTTTTTTTGGCGGTACGCGGGCCTCTCACTGTTGTGGCCTCTCCTGCTGCGGAGCACAGGCTCCGGACGCGCAGGCCCAGCGGCCATGGCTCACGGGCCCAGCCGCTCCGCGGCATGTGGGATCCTCCCAGACCGGGGCGCGAACCCGGTTCCCCTGCACCAGCAGGCGGACGCGCAACCACTGCGCCACCAGGGAAGCCCAAGAATGCTATGGACAATGAGCTCAGAATAGTACAATGACTCTAAACTGTCTCACATACAAGCATCTGGTACCCAACCTAATCTTCTCATAATACCCAGACAGAGAAATTCAGCCAACCCGAAAAGTTTTTTGAGGTCCACATAGGAAAAAGGTATCTACCAACTACTTATTTACTCAGGTCAATCTTCAAACGGAGTAACTCCTCCCATTTTTTTGGAAGGCAGTGCAGTCTGCAAATATGAAAATTCTTTTTATTTGGTAGTTTTGAGCCATATACCCAAACTTCTAATGGCAGACCATGAAGAAAAAGTAAGATCAAACTAATCTTGTTAAGCCTCTCCTCTGCTCTTGGCCATCTTTATTTTTAGGACATTCTCTAGCAGTTCTAGTATCAAATGATTGTGATACTGAGAATATGTGAGCTTCACAAGCTGGCAGGGGTCGGATACCAGTCCTACAGTAGCTCCGTCTGCTGCCCACCCAGATGCTTACATTTAAACTGGGAAAAAGTCCAGGAAGGGGGCAGAAGCTAATGGCTCATCTTACACCAGATCTCCTACTTTCAGCTGTCTCAAAAGAACAAAACCAAACACCCTCTAAATTAGAAACATTTAAATCTTCCTGGACAGAATCTTATATCAAAGAAATTCTAACTCCTACTTTAATGAATTAAATTAAGCTGTCCTTTTACTCAGAGTAAATCAGTTATGCGGGGTTTTTTTTGGTTTTTTTTGTTTGTTTGTTTTTGCGGTACGCGGGCCTCTCACTGTCGTGGCCTCTCCCGTTGCGGAGCACAGGCTCCGGACACGCAGGCTCAGCGGCCACGGCTCACGGGCCTAGCCGCTCCGCGGCATGTGGGATCTTCCCGGACTGCGGCACGAACCTGTGTCCCCCGCATCGGCAGGCGGACTCTCAACCACTGCGCCACCAGGGAAGCCCAGTTATGCGCTTTTAATAGAAGCTAAACACAGTAAAACTGGAAGAGAGTAGCAGGGACAGGCTATTCCGGCAAGATGTTGCCTTTGCAACTGTGCTAGGAGTGACTGGCTTCACGTGAAAGGAACACCTGGTACCATCTATACCAAGATGAAAAGTTGAAATCAAAGTGCAACGGGACAGTGCGGGACAGAAAATGATGAGCAAAAGAAAAAAAAAAAGCACCGTCAGTACATTTAGAGTTTTTAAAAAGGTAAAACAGAAGAACGTAAGAGGGAATAATTAATAACCAGTGGGTACCCAGGGGGTGCTCAAGAGCGTGAACAGAAGCACCCAAGGAATGGATCTCACTCAACACGCCAAAACCAAAACCAATCGTCCTCCCAAGTCTCCCTACTATCCAACTCATCGGGTCTGTCTATGGAACTACCATTTTCACAATTATTTCTCCTTTACTTTCATATTCAAGTCTAATCAAGTATTAAATTTTATTCTTCTTTGAAATACCTCTAAATATAATAAGGGTGTTCACATAAGTATTTTTTTAAATAGTGGGGGGGCGGGGGGGACTTCCCTGGTGGCCCAGTGGTTGAGAATACACCTGCCAATGCAGGGGACACGGGTTCAAGCCCTGGTTCAGGAAGGTCCCACATGCCGTGGAGCAACTAAGCCTGTGCGCCACAACTACTGAGCCCACTGGCCACAACTACTGAAGCCCGCATGCCTAGAGCACGTGCTCCATAGGAGAAGCCACTGCAATGAGAAGCCAGCACACCACAACGAAGAGTAGCCCCTGCTTGCCGCAACTAGAGAAAGCCCGCGTGCGGCTACAAACACCCAACGCGGCCAAAATAAATAAATAAATAAATAAATTTTAAAAAATAAGAAAATAAAATAGTGGGGGGATGGGGGAGGAAACACTCTAAAATGTCCAACAGCAGTAGTGAAATGGTTAAATTATGGTACATACGATGAGATACTCTGCAGCTGTTTTTTTTTTTTTAAACAAATTTATTTATTTATTTATTTATTTTTGGGTGCTTTGGGTCTTTTGTTGCTGCGCCCAGGCCTTCTCTAGTCACAGTGAGCGGGGGCTACTCTTCGGTGTGATGCACAGGCTTCTCACTGCGGTGACTTCTATTGTTGCAGAGCAAGAGAACGGGCTCTAGGCACACGGGCTCAGTAGTTGTGGCACACGGGCTTAGCTGCTCCGCGGCATGTGGGATCTTCCCGGACCAGGGCTCAAACCCGTGTCCCCTGCACTGGCAGGTGGATTCTTAACACTGCACCACCAGGGAAGTCCCACAAATGTTATTTACTAAGAGTTTATAATAGGACGGGTGGGGTAGACAATGGGTGGTCTCCTCAACCTCTATTCCGCCTCTATGAAGCAGCCATGAAGCTTGGGTGGGACTGACCCCCCCGCAACCAAATCTCCCAGGGCAAGTCTATCTCCCCTAACCCACACTGACCAGCTCAGTCCCTGGTTACCTATACCAATCAACCCAAATCTCAAAACACCTGCTGGAGGCGTGAAGGGCAAACTTCTCTCTCCCTCTGATGTTAACGACATGTCTTCTAATCAAGGTCCCTGGCGACAGACATACTGGTCACAAGGGAAACCAGCCTCAGAACAAAGCGAACATGTGGAACAGGGTATAGCTACAAAAACTCATGGAAACACAGAGCTGAACCCTGATCAAACTATATCTGATCTCTATCCTACTTTTGAACTTTTTGATTATATAAACCAATGCATACTTTTTATTATTTAGACTAGTATGAGTAATGTATCCTGTTATTTGCAAACAAGAGTGGCTTAACACAATGGGAAAATATTTATCTTTTAAAAAGGCAATTTCATATACAGTATGATCTTTAATTTTAAAACGTCCAGAAAAAAATGATTATTAGGAAAGATAATAAAATAAACTGATTATTTCTGGGCAATGGATTGGGCTAAATTTGGGTACTGACCATTAACTATCATATATATATTTAATTATTAAAAAAGAGACTGTCAGATCGATCACTGTCTTTGAAACTCATTCCATTGACACGCCAGCCCTCTGTGAATCCTGACACCTGAAATGCCACTCTCCTTCTTCCAAATCTCCTACCCAAATCTTAGCCATTTAGGACCAGACCTTCTCTTCTTTCCTACCTATAACCCCCAACAACTTCTTTCTCTGAATGCTTGATGCCTTCAACCGTTAGCAACCACTACAATAACCACCTCATTTACTGAAAACCTACTATAATGCTACAATCCTGGGCACTTTATGTTATTACATTTAAACATAACTGTTTCTGTATTAGTCATTTCTACTCAACCAAATACGAAATTCTTGGAGGGCAGGAACTATTTTACATTTATGTTGAATTGTCTCAACGCCTAGCATATTCTATTATAAAATAAAGCAGAGGTTCTAAATACAGATTATTTATATACATTTGGAAGAGGGGAAATAGCTTTCAATAGAGTCCCAAGGGGTATGGCCCCCAAACAGGTTAAGAACTATTGCACTAGCGATTCAACCAACAGTTCTTAAATCATAACTAAACAGACCACCGATAAGCCAAAGACGCCCAGGTAAAACAGCTCGTGATACATGTCAGTCAGCACAAGCGGAGAAACTTATTTCTAGTCACATTTTGAGTGTATAACAAGGTTTTGGGAATCGCACATGGATAGTACTCTGATGAAATGGAGGCAAACACAGAAATTCTCCTTGACAACGGACAGCACTGTTAACGGTCCCTCTCTGCCGGACCTGGGGAGGAGTGCCTGTGTTTATATGAATGAGCTGTTGAACCTGTGATCTTTTTACCCTGGCAGGGCGCTTCTCCTAAGCCTGCCATAGTAAGCACAGCAGCATAATGGGGCTAACAATGAGCATAAAATTAACCAAGGTGTCAGTACTTCAGGGTCTTATAACTGAGAATTCTCACTTGAATTTTTCTAAATGAACAGGGCCACACTGTTCTTACTATTAGCCACAGATAAAATTAAAAGTTGTACTGTAACCAATTTAGAAAATCTGCAGCAATGGAATGCAGCATTTGCCACGAAGGGTCCTACTCCCATCTATGACTCTGCGTCCAGACGGCTCGTGAAACAGGAATGGCCCAGAGCAGTCGGTCTCAGGGGACTCCGACTCCCCAACATTAAGGCTGCTCCTTGCTTGCTCACTTTATTCCGCAGTGGGGAGGGTCTATACCGTCCACAAGATTTTTAGTCGAACCTCTTCCTATGGTTTAGCATTCAATGCTTTATCTTCCCCAATTAGGTAATTCCTAAAGTTCCCAACCTGTTGATGATACCAATACTCTCCCCGTTCTCAAAGCCGCAGAATCCTCTGGCTCGACTGCATCTCCTGCCCAGTCCTGTGATTTCTTCCCTTATAACACCCTCTAGATTTGGACTTCCCACTAACTTATTTCAGCAGCTTGCCTGCAACAAAACTGCTTTCTGAGAATTCTCTGGCGGTCCAGTGGTTAGGACTCTGTGCTCTCACTGCCTAGGGCCCGGGTTCGATCCCTAGTCGGGGAACTAAGATCCCACAAGCCTCGCGGTGCGGCCCCCCAAAAAACCCAAAAAACAAAAAAAACCCACTGCTTCCTACTTGATAATAACTAACTGTATATTTGCCATTTTAACTGCTTACATGTTTCAATTAATTTAATCCTCACAACAATCTGATGAGGTAATAAGTACTATTATTATCCCCATTTTCCCAATGAGGAAATTTTGGCACAAAGAAGTTTAAAAACTTGCACAACATGACAACCATGGCAAACAGCAAAGCTGAAGTCTGAATCCAAATGGTCTGGCTCCCGCCTGGGCTCTTCATCCCCACTCTCCATTTTGCTTCTAATCTTTCTCCTCTTTAATCCTGGACTACTCAAAACAGTCTTTCTAAAACACCATTTGGGTAAACTCACTGTTCCAGGACCTGTTAGAAAACGCTGCTGTTTCATAAACATAAATGCCTGCCTTCTGATCAGTCCACGGTACAAAATGTGAACAAGATCAGATTTTGCTCAAAAGTCTACTCTCCCACCGATTAGCTGTGCAATTTTACACAAGTTACTCAACCTGTCTGTTAACACACTGGAAAAAGTTCTTTCACTGAGCTGTTGAGAGGATTAAAGAGCAAAGTACCTGGTACAGAGTCGGCCTGGCTCCCAAGTCTGTCTGAGCTCAACAGGAGCTAATTTTCTGGGCCCATATGAAAACTTTACCTTCAGTAAGGTATCTCTATGTTCAAGTCCATCTCTGTTCTCATGTTCCTCCCACCTAGAAGGCTCTGATTACTCAGATGGTAGCTACCATTTTCTAGTACCTTGAGTCCAAAATTATTTAGTTATGGTACACAATCACTACATCTGATTCTATCTTGCTATAAATCCTCTAAATCATCGTTTAATCAGAAGACATACTTCCTGTAACTGTCTTCTTTACAAACTGTTTCACAAATCTGTATACAGAGCCTCACCAGCTCAACTCTAAGTCCCCGCTAGACTCAAACTGTCTCCTTGGCACACAATCAAAAGCTTCCAGACCAACCTAAATGTAGTATATAAAAAGAGAGAAATGTAATATGCCAGGGAGGAAATGTGTCATAGTTTAAAATCAGTCAGACATTGAATTAAAAGCCTTCTCTGCCTAAAGAGCAAAGCAGAAGAAGCCATATTGCTGTAAAGGAAAGTCCTTCTTAAAACCCCTCTTCTAGAATTGTGCTTTTTCTAACTGTAAGCTAATAATGGCAACCCATAAAATGTAGTCCTTTTAAGAGAGCTCTGTCTCCATTTCAGGATGAGTTTCACTGGATCTTGTCCTGTGGAGCCAAACCCTCTCACAGCTGCTGTTTATAGCTGCATCAGGACCTTGGCTGGCATTTACCATGAACCTTGTGATCTGTATCCCACTCCTGTGCGGGAGGGGGAGGGAAAGTTATTCATGTATTTACAAATATTTATTGAATACCTATTGTATGTCAGGCATTGCTGCAGATGCTAGGGAGAGAGGGGTAAATGATGCAAACTCCTTAAGCTTACATGAGGGAATAAAGCAAGATGTTAGGGAGTGACAGGTGCTAAGAAGACAAAGCAAGTAAAGAGGAGAAAGACAGGGTAAGAGGATCAGAGAAGACCTTTCAGAGGTGACATTTGAACAGAACCTTCACGAAAATGAGGGCGTGAGCCACGAGTATTCGGGAGGGAAGCATTCTCCTGTGTAGTAGAAAGAACTTGAAGTGAGAAAATACTTGGCAGGATTGAGAAACCTCAGAGAGGCCACTGTGACTGGAGTAGAGCAAAAGAGTGTATGTGTGGTAGGAAATAAAAATTTTCATGTAAGGACTGGTGGGGGTGGATTGAATTGTAAAGGAATTTCCTTTCCTTTCCAAAGGAAATGTGTTAGGGAGCCCTAAGTGGTTTGGAGCAGGAGGGTGACATGATCTGATTTATTTTAAAAAGATCATTCTGGCACTGGTATACAGAATAGATTGTAGTTAGAGAAAACAGTGAGGAAGGTTCTATTTTTTTACAGTTTTATCCAATACTAGGATGTTATTCTTAATATGTCTGTTACCATATGTGGTATTTAATGTATATGGGTTTAGGCGATTCATATTTGTGAGTCTTGTGATTACAATATGATAACACTTGTCTGAAGAAAGGAAAAGAATCCATCATCAAATCACTTTATTTTAGAAAAAAGAATTAGAATAAGATGAAGGCATTTGTTAGGAAAAACTTAAAGAGCTAAAAAAGAAAACATATTTAATGTATGCCTAATACCCCATACTGGAAGGTCAGGGAGGAAATGTGTCATAGTTTAAATCAGTCAGACATTGAATTAAAAGCCCTCTCTGCTTCTTAAAGAGCAAAGCAGAAGAAGCCATATTGCTGTAAAGGAAAGTCCTTCTTAAAATAAACCATATCTGGATAACACTGGTTCTCTGCTCTGCTTTTTCAGGAACTCCATTTTGTCAGTTTCCCCAGAGGTGTAGCAGGAACTCACAAGAGACTTGCCCATTAGCCACAATACCTATATATTAACTTATAATGAAATACAGAACTACCACATGAATCCAGATATTCAGCTCACCCAGTCAGAGCGCCATCTCCCTGAATTGTGTTAGAGAATTGTTTTTTACGTACCTTGGACATGGTCACAGATTATCTTACTTTAAAGAACTGATGAAATTTAGGAGACAGTCTAATCAACAGTGGAAAGCATGCTAGAATTTAAGTCAGGCTACCGGTACTTCATTTCTGGGTCTCTAGTTACTGGCTGTGTGACCTTGCACAGATTACTTAACTTTTTTTAGTCTTAGTTTTCTCAGCTGTAGAAATGGATAATATATTCTTTGTAGGGTTATTTAGAGGATTGGATGAGATATTATAAAGGGAGTGTTGGCACAGTTCTTGGTGTGGATTAAGTATGCAATAAATATTAGTTGAACCTGAAAAAAAAAAAGCAACATAATATGTTATGATTTTCTACATTTTATGTCAATGTGGCACCAGATATTCCTCAGAGTTCAAAATGGGATATATCAAAACTATCTTATTTAAATGATTTTAAGCTGGAACAAGGAGTAGCAGCTTAAAGTTCTAGCAAAACTGAAGGTTTCTTTACACTATAAGGCCACAACCAAAAGAAATAAAAATTTAAGAAGGCATAAACAACCATATATTGCTTTACTCAGTTGAAAGATGCTGATCTACCCTGGTATTGAGAAAAATGCCAGTTTATTCCTTTGCTTCTTCTGCGCTCAGCCACAGAGTCACAATATAAGACTCTTGAGACAAGGACTGTGGGGTGGTACGGGCTGGGCTGGTCAAAGGCTCACTTTCTGACGCTAGCCAACCAGCCTATTTAAGCTGGCACCGCTCAAGACAGCAATGGTGTTTAGGAACTTACCGACCCTGGGACTTCTGTGGTGGCACAGTGGTTAAGAATCTGCCTGCCAATGCAGGGGATGCAGGTTCGATCCCTGGTCCGGGAAGATCCCACATGCCACGGAGCAACTAAGCCCATGAGCCACAACTACTGAGCCTGCGCTCTAGAGTCTGCGAGCCACAATTACTGAAGCCTGCGTGCCTAGAGCCTGTGCTCCGCAACAAGAGAAGCCACCGCAACGAGAAGCCCGCGCACCACAACAAAGAGTAGCCCCCGCTCGCCACAACTAGAGAAAGCCTGCGTGCAGCAATGAAGACCCAACGCAGCACCTCCCCCCAAAAAGAACTTACTGAACCTCTAGCATACCTACCACTATTAGAAAAACAACTCAAAACATATGTACTCCTTTGCTTTAAGGATAGCATTATTTACGCAAAACATGAACCATCATATTACCAATGAAGAGGCACAAACACTTAAAATTAATGAATGCTTAAAGCTGAGGCTTAGATTGACTTACAGAGTCAAAGTTAAAGCCAGGTCCTACTAGAGCTGCAAATTCATTATTTTCTGAATATCTTAACAACATTCAAGCTCCAGGTTTATCACCAGGATGCGTACATTCCAAGCGCTGGCTTCTATGAGCAAATTTAAAAGGAGATACTGGTTCCTTGTTGACTGAAACCAACTACTCAGGGCCTAGAAGAACTGAAATGTCAGTCTATGAACAAATTTTCATCAGCCTGTCAGATCCGCCTGCATTAATTTCTTCTGAAGACTTCCCAGACTCTGACTAAGAGCATTTGCACCACTTGCTCGTTCTGACTTCAGGATCTTATTCAGGCTGGACGCCTTCCAGGTCTGCTTCAGCTATGTTTGGCACCACAAAGCACACGGCCAGTCCTAGCTGTGTTGCTAACAGGTCAGAAAGCGTCCCTGGAAATATAGGGACACCGGTAAGAGTTCGCACAGTTGCTTGTAAGCAAAGTGTTCTGGCAAAGCTTGAAAAACAAGAAGAAATTCTTCCCCCAACCCACCTCATTGTTAGCAGTGAAGTAAACTCAAGAGAACATCTGATAAGACAAGATTCTTCTTCCCGTGATCCAGCCCCTCCAAGCTGTTCTTTCTCTCTAAGGCTGGGGGTTGTGTAAACTATGTAAATTAGAACAAATCATCAGGCTTACTTCAAACTATTCCTGTAAATTTTTTTCTCGTTTTTCTTACACACTTCAAGAATAAAGAACAAATTCAGGAGAGAAAGCCAAAATGTTTAGAATCTCCTTCTAGAGCAATATTTCTTACATGTGTATGAACCATCTGCTGAAATAAAATGCCACGATTATAGATGAAATAAGTGTCCCCAAACAAAAATTGGTGGAAACCGGGAATGTTATTTGGACAGTAACAAAAATAAAGCTGATTGAATATTCTTTAGATCACGTGCACAGTAAAGTGTAATTATACTTTACAGAGACTCAAAGGAAAAGTAGCTAAGAAGCCTAAGGTGGTGAAAAAATAAGAGAATAAAAAATTACAGCGGAAATTCCAGAGTTCCTATTTCTGGTTTATGTCACCTAAATAAATGCAAAAACAGCTGAGGCAACATAAGAACCAAGTCTGACCTCTGACAGGGCAAATACCGGGGAACAAAGACAAGACCAACTTGGACTCAATTTATACTGAGTGGAATGAACCTGGTGTGGGTTTCAACACTTCTTCTGTTCCAACAAACTAAATGACCATGTTGCTGGGCACTGTGTGCAAGATGCTGACATACAGGAATCTGAGGCCTGGGGAAACAGAAATATGCCAACAGCCAGAGGTACACAACTAAGGGGCAGTGTTGGGGCACCGGAGGGAGAAAGAACGTTGAGAAAGACTTCTGGAGCTCAGGTGGGCTTGCTCTAAGTCACAAAGGAAGAATGGGAGGTGGCCAAGGTTACACTAGACAAAAGGAACGCCAAGTCTGAAGACCACAAGGTGTGAAATAGCTCAGTGTTCAGAGAAATGATGCAACTAATTGAAAATTGACCAAGTATTGTTTAAATATAGTCAAAGATTAATCAACCCATTATTTGACATTACTGGCAAATATGTTCACTAATGAAACACCGTAGAGCTTTTGGGGTGAGGATATTTAATTGTGCAAAATTTTGGTGCAGTTTTAAACCAAAAGAAACAGTTTAAACCAAAGAAAATGACTCTACAACAAGAGTAAGACTTTGCCTAAGATATTTATGTAAAACACAGTTCTGAAAACACAATAATTATGGTTTTGCTGAATTCAAAGAAACGCTGCCTCTGCTCTCTCGGTGTGCCTCAGATGCTGCTGTCTGCACATTCAGCTCAAGACCACATTACACATCCAATGACACAAGGAACCCAAATTAGAAGAGCCAGCACTGGACTCAACAACACATTACATGTCACCCCAGTGGAGCCATTCTATGAGCACTCTTCTGGTTTCACTAGATGACAACAGGTTCCCAGTATCTGCCTCTGCCTGCAGGGGCTGGGGGAGAAAAGGTGCAGGGCTGTGGAGAAAAGGGTTTGGGAAGTCAAAGGTTCCCAAGGGAGGGAGTAGTGCAGACAGGGAAGAACTCACGAGAAAGAGAAAATCTTACCCCAGTTCTACTGCTAGTCTACAGCAGCATCCTACTTTCCCACCTCCGTCCCAGTTCTACCCAAGGGCCTCACCTCCAAAGACGAGAGTAACCACTAATGGTTTGCAACAAGAGGGAAGATGTGATTCCCAGCATTTCCAAGCGAAACCCAAAATACTCTGACACAAAAACACTGTTATTTGGGTGGTGACATTCTACAGCAGCGCTGTCCAAGGAAACTTTCTACAATGACGTAAATATCCTGTATCTGCCCTGTCCAATACAGCAGCCACTAGCCACGGGTAGCTATTAAGATCTTGAAACATGGCCAACGCAAGTGAAGAACTGAATGTTTTAGCTAATTTAAACTTAAATAAGTCATATAAGGCCAGTGGCTATAGTACAGAAGAGTGTGGTAAATATTCGGCATATGGAAGCCAAATACTTATGTGGTCCAACCTTAAAATGTCAATAAGCGTTACATGAGGAATAACATCTTCCACAGAAACACCAATTTATAAGCTTTTAGAAAATAATTCTTCATTAAGTGGGGACTATCAAAGAATCAAAAGAATATTAAACTTTAATCATGTGTGTGTGTGTATATATACACACACACACACACACACACACACACACACACACACACACACACATATATTTTTTAAATCTATGTTCAGCCAACACAGCCAAGATGAGCTTAAGAAGACACAACTAAACAATGTGGCATCCTGGATGGGATCTTGGAACAGAAAAAAGGACTTTAGGAAAAATGAACGAAATCTGAATAATGTATGGACCTTAGTTAATAATAATGTAACAATAATGGTTCATTAATTTTAACAAATGTACTGTACTAATATAAAATGTTAATAATGAGAAATTGGGTGTGAGATATATAGGATCTTTTTGTGCTACCTTTGCAATTTTTTTTGGTAAATCTAAAAATGTTCTAAAATTTAAAAATCTATGTTAAGAAAAACTATGTTCACCAAGGGAACTCCTATGTAACAACCTAAATGGGAAAAGAATTTGAAAAATAATAGATACAGGTATATGTATAACTGGATCACTTTGCTGTGCACCTGAAACCAGCACAACATTGTTAGTCAACTATACTCCAATATAAAAAAGTTTAAAATATATATATGTGTGCTCCGCAACGGGAGAGGCCACAGCAGTGAGAGGCCAGCACACGGCCAAAATAAAATAAAATAAAATAAAATAAAATATATATATGTTCAATAAAGATGCTATAGCAGTTTTACTTTTATCTTAATGAGAGGGTCATGTTGAGGGACGCTGGCTGAGAGCACAAGTAGCACTGACATCTTATCCCACCCTCCCTGTAAACAGAACGCTGAATTTCGGGGCTTCCATGCTTACATTTGATAGACAACTGAGTAAATGTTTTCAGGTCTATGAGGAGGTATCTTGAACTTCTTTATTTACTTGAGCAATTTTCTTTCAAAAGCTTCATGAAAATGTATTCCATTTTCCACTTCTTTGACCACAGACTTTTTAAACTTTAGAAACTAACATCTAGATAGCAGATTTCAGGTGTATATTACTCTGGACTATACACAAACTTGTTAAATATAATTCATATTCATATGGTGTTGGAGAAAATAAAATGTTTAATCCTTTCCATTTCTGAAGTTACCATAATACTAGTGTAAAGTTCATGTTATTTTCAATACCTGGAAAGTTCTAGTTTAAAGTAACCCCACTTAAAAACACTATTCAGTATGTTCTACATGCAAATGTGTAATAGAAACCTATTTCCATAAAAATATTTCCTTAAAAAGTGGGGTGGTAGCGTCATGGGCATAAAATTTGAGACCGATGGCACTTAATCTAAAGTTTTCACAAAATGTGGAAGAAGTGTCATAATTACTCTGATGCTGTCTGCATGTGCCACGTTGTTATCAAAATGGCTCACATCTACTTTTATAACTGCCAAATACACTGAAAGGCAATTAACCTTCCAAGTTTAAGTGTTCCAGGACAAATCCAACAACTCTTCAGAGTCTGATAGTAAGCTTCGCTAATGTTAGAAACAGAAGGCCTCAGTAAGTCAGGCATATCTGGATGGACAAAGCAGTCATGAGTGTTTCTAAGTTAGCTCAGAAAACTTTTCAATACTCCTGTCTTACCAAGTCTGTTTTATTCACAACACCCAGTGCATTCCTCTAGCATAGCTCTTAAAACAGTGTATTACTAAATATTATCTATATCTCCAACCCTTTGCACTAAGCATAATACCCTTAACCTAGGAGATACTCAATTTGTTGCTATGATTCACCAAGATACTAGGTAAGTATTCTTAAGAATTCATCAAAATTCTACAACTATCATAACATACTGTAGGAAAAAATAATTGACTAGACCTAAGAGATATCTAGAGAACACTCCAACCAACAAAAGCAGAATACACATTCATCTCAAGCACACAGAACATTCTCCAGGACAGACCAAATGCCAGGCCATAAAACAAGCCTCAATAAATTTAAAAGGACTGAAATCAGAGTATGTTCTATAAGCACAATGGAATTAAAATAGAAATCAACAACAGAAGGAATTCTGGGAAATTCACAAATATGTGGAAATTAAACAACACACTCCTAAATAACCAATGGGTCAAAGAAAAAAACAACAAATTAGAAAATATTTTGAAATTAATGAAAACAAAAACAACTGCATACCCAGATTTATGGGAAGCAACTAAAGCAGCATTTAGAGGGAAATTTAAGGCTACAGCCTAGGTGTTTATAAACATTTATATATATATTTTTTTTTCAGTTCCTATCACTTTATTTATCTTTAACATCTTTATTGGAGTATAACTGCTTTACAATGGTGTGTTAGTTTCTGCTTTATAACAAAGTGAATCAGCTATACATATACATATATCCCCATATCTCCTCCCTCTTGCAGCTCCCTCCCACCCTTCCTAAAAGCACCGAGCTGATCTCATCTCCCTGTGCTATGCGGCTGCTTCCCACTAGCTATCTATTTTACATTCGGTAGTGTATATAAGTCCATGCCACTCTCTCACTTTGTCCCAGCTTACCCTCCCCCTCTCCATGTCCTCAAGTCCATTCTCTACATCTGTGTCTTTATTCCTGTCCTGCCCCTAGGTTCTTCAGAAACAATTTTTTTTTTAGATTCCATGTATATATGGAGATATGTGTTAGCACATGGTATTTATTTTTCTCCTTCTGACTTACTTAACTCTGTATGACAGTATCTAGGTCCATCCACCTCACTACAAATAACTCAATTTTGTACTCTTCTCCATAGTGGCTCTATCAATTTACATTCCCACCAACAGTGCAAGATAAACATTTATATTAAAAGGAAAAACATGCCATAGTTCACTTCAAACTGAGGTTGCTATTCTTTTATTTATAAAACCCAACACCCCCAAAAGCAGGTAATCAATAATTTTTCATCAGGTTATCTGAGAATATGCAAATGAGAAGCATGCCCCTTTTGCAAGGCCCTTAATATCTAATAAGAAAGGAGTGAGGGAAAGAACATGTAGAAAGCTTACACTTTGATATACAATACCAACAAACTAATAACTAAATTTGAAAATTACTTCTACAGTCTTTAAGGACAACAGCTGTTCAGGTGTATGCAGTTATATTAGGTGCTCCAAGAAGGTAGATAAAGGGCATCTGAACACAAAGAGAATGACTTTCCAAGTAAAGTATTGGTTCTTTCTCAACCAGTCATCTAAATTTAGGCGACCAATAAAGTAATTAATCTCAAAGAAAGACCTGCAGGGCTACAAGTTTCCACTTCTAGCACTAAGTGAGGCCATTAGTCACAAATTCTTCTGAATATCTGATGTAGACAATATTAGCACAACTTTTGGGAAAATTCACACCAATTTCAGGTTCGAAATCTACTCTGACTCAGCTTTAACATGTAACTTTGAAAGTCTTAATCATTATGATCTTCTCTAATAGCCTGGCAAAGCAATCTTTCTAGCTACTGCTTTTTTATAAAGAGGTACCGTACATTTTAACAGAAACCCCATCCTTCCTTCCAAAGATGTAGTACCTGCTTATTTTCATTATTACAATTCTGAATATGGTTTCAGTGTGCTTCTCATCGTACCCAGAGAGTACAGTAAAAGTAACTATGGCTATACTCATTAAATGTCTTTCTTCCTGAAAGGTTACAGAAAAACAGAACAGTTATTTTCTCTGGGAAGAGTATTTGCCTTTTACATTTTCTAACCAGTTCAACATTTGTTTTATTTTATTTCAAAAAGTTATCTGGGTGACAGGAGGGATTATGGCCTTTCTTTTACACTTTTCAATAACTCTAATAAACATTTTAAAAGAATGAAATGAAGACACCTGATTTTTTTCAATGCACAACAGATAACTAACTAAAACCCACAAATAACTGCAAATCTTTATCTTGTCTCTTAATTTTACCTTTCAGAGCCAAACATTTTTAGAGAAGTTGATAAATAAAATGTAAACTTGACTAAATTTGGACAGGAGACAAGGAAGGCAACATGGATAATTAAACCTCTGAAAAACTGCAATTTGGTTGCATTACTAACCACAATCCAGTTTGGAGATTGACCTAAGTCAAAATTACAGAAGTAAGAAAGCACATAACGTTAGTTTCATATAAGGTGCAGGGAAAAGATAAGCTAGATATAACTAGAAATCTGGGCAGCAAGACCAGTTTTAGGGCCAATCTTACTTGTTCATAAGCAAAAGGGCCGAGCCCGCTTCTAGTTTATTGTTGTGTATTCTCTATTTTACATAAGTCTACGTAATAGTCCTAGATAACCTGGCAGATGCTTATGCTGTCTTCAGCAAGAAGAAATGAACAAATTCACTCCATGAAGCTGTACACTGATTTTTTTTTTCCTTTTAAGAAAGCAAAATAGACCCTAAAATGTTTGCTGACTTGTAAATTTACATCTAGAAAACTACTGTAGTGTTTTTGGTTTTTACTGCTTTTCTGATTATGAAACTAATATATGCCTGTAAAAATATCCATTATAGAAATGCATGCTGTAGAAAGTGACAGTTCTCCATAATCATAACATCCAGAGAGAACCAACACGATGGTTTTCTTTATATCTCAGTACATGTAAGAGCATGAGGATGTTTCAATAAAGCACTCCACTTTTTTCTCAAAAGCTCTCAGCAGAGCCTTCTGGCTCTAAAGCTAAACATTTGCAGCATCAACTAAACAAAGCTGGTTTGTCTGTCTTTCCATGTTTTTCCAAACATGAATGAGGATGGATTATCTCCCTCTAGAAGGGATTAATTCAGCCAGAGAAGTAAAACTGAATTAAAACTACATCTATGAATACACATCAAATTTCTCAGCTATCAAAATTACTTATTAACTTAACTTGACACAGCTATAAAAAAGCAAATTAATCACCTGAAGGAAGAGCACAAAATAAAACGTGCTTCAGAAAAACTATATGCTGTTGTCAAGTATCTTAGATGCTGAGTGAAGAGGTTTAGTCATTTCACAAATCTGGTTCCACAGTCCTATAAAACACTGTCAAAGTGTGAAATAATATTCTACTGTTAAAGGAGGTCAGAAAATGAAGACAACATTAGCTGCACTACTATTATGTATTCTGACTAAGATTATGGGCCATTCTCATTCAACTTGACCTCAGGTAGGTAATCTGTTCAACCCTTTTGAACAACAGAGCATCATACATAATCAAAAGCCTCCTTTGAGATGATAAACTAAATTTTTAATAGAAACAAGCTAAGTATCCAGCAATGGGGAAATAGCTAAGTCAATTATAGAACATTAACTTTAAAACTATTTTAAAATATTAAACCATTAAAAATAATTAGTGGGCTTCCCTGGTGGCGCAGGGGTTGAGAGTCCGCCTGCCAATGCAGGGGACACAGGTTCGTGCCCCGGTCTAAGAAGATCCCACATGCCGCGGAGCGGCCGGGCCCGTGAGCCGTGGCCGCTGAGCCTGCGCGTCCGGAGCCCGTGCTCCACAACGGGAGAGGCCACAACAGGGAGAGGCCCGTGTACCGCAAAAAAAAAAAAAAAAAAAATTAGTAAAACAAATACAGGAAAATGGTAACATATGTTGTATTTCAAGGCCACTATAATTACAGCAGTATAAAAATGTTTATACAACAACAAAGCCTAGAAGAGATCTGCAACAGTAAAAATATTGGAATGGGGAGTATATGCAGAATTTTGAATTTCCTCTCTTTTTTTTCTATTAATGTATATTAAGTAATTTTAAATGTTAAGGAAAAATGGAAATATTGACAATAAAATGTTGTAGGGACTTCCCTGGTGGCACGGTGGTTAAGAATCCACCTGCCAATGCAGGGGACACAGGTTCGAGCCCTGGTCTGGGACGATCCCACATGCCGCGGACCAACTAAGCCTGTGCGCCACAGCTGAGCCTGCACTCTAGAACCCGCGAGCCACAACTACTGAAGCCCGTGCGCCTAGAGACCGTGCTCCACAACAGAGAAGCCACCGCAATGAGAAGCCCGCGCACCACAAAGAAGAGTAGCCCCTGCTCGCCACAACTAGAGAAAGCCCGCACACAGCAACAAAGACCCAATGAAACCAAAAAAATAAAATGTAAATATATTCTTTTTCCTCTAGCAATCCATTTCAAACCATACATATTTATCTAGGAAAATAAAAGATCTACGAAATAATGACACAAAGACATGCAATGATCAATATTCTGACTGAAAACACACTCTGCTTTCTTGTTCTCTGTGAAGTCTACAGTTTTAGGGTCCAAAATGCATCTCCTCTCACTTTAAAACTAAACTGATGCTTTTTGTATTTTTTCAAAAGCAAAGTACTACAAAAGGCTTTGCCATTTTGCTAAACTCAGATTTTAAAAGTCTGCTGTTAAACTAAAGAATAAATAGTTAAAAATCAAAGCCACCGTTAGGGTGAGAAAACTAAATATTTACCACTAATAATTACTACCTGTTTCAACAAAAATATTAGGACAGAAAGTATAAGAGCGACTGCTAGAAATGGGACCATAGTAGGCTCTATCCTACAAGATAAAGAAGGAAACATATCAAAGCATTATTTATAGCATCCTTAAGATTTAAAAAAGTTGTTTGAGGGGGAAATACGCCTATTCTAGGTATGGAGACCAGAGAGAATGTTCTCCCACATGTCCTCCCTGAGGACACATAATAATGAAAGACACCTTAATATCCTTAGAGTAAATACAGCAACGAATTTTTCCAAGGCCGTTTCTTCTATCACATCTTAATATTTGCCAACAGCATAATCCCAAAGCTCTATTCGGCCCAAGAAATATACAAAAGTGAGGTCCCAAATAGGACAATGTGCAGTTACCCACCTCTTTGCTTTCAGGTTTAACCCTGAGAGAGGGCCAAAGACTTTTAAGAATGGAGCAACTACTTGTCTTTCACAAAATCCTCCATCAATACCATGCTTTCTGCTAAGCTCTGGGACAAAGTTTGCAGTTCTGAGTTTGAGGTAGTATCAGGACAAGCACCCAGCCAGTTTTATGTGTCGAGTCATGTGACTTAACAGTTACCTAAGCCAGCAGTAGGCCTGATATCCTCTTATCAAAGTTGTGCGTCTGAATAACATTAATGAAACTAATGGCAGGTAGCATTACTATCTACTTTATGCGTCACGGCTTTAAGCACACTAACGTATTAGTTCTTTTAATCCTCACTGTGACTCTAGGAAGGTAGATGCTATTGTTCCCATTTTGAGGATGGAAGAACCAAAGGAGAGCCAGCTTCCCAAGACCAAAAGGCCAGATCTGCCAGAAGAAGAAGGTGGGTCTAGCCCTGGAGCACGGTCTTAACCACAACACCCCAGGTGTTTCTCATTCCACATCCACTAAGAGGTAAAAGAGAGGAAGTATCTGCCAAAAAGACCAAGATTTTCCTCCAAAAGGTGTTGTGAGTCACTTTTTACAAGGTCTCTAAGTTTTACGACTCTGAACATAGGCACAGTGAACTTTAGCCTAACAGCAAGTTAAACCTCAGTCATTAAAAATACACAACCAACCAACCCCTGACCAGAGCACTTTAACTTCCTAGAATATCCATCAAGGTAAAACACGCAAAATGTTAACTACTTACCATTTGAATAAAACTGTATTGACTTAATAAAACTGATAAATTAATTAAAGTGATGTAAAAAAAAAAGCACAAAAAAGAAGTAAGAATCACCTGAAATCCAGCTCCTTGGAGGTAACTGTTACCTTTTAGGGGATCATTCAGAAAGAAGTCTATGTATTTAATAAGCAAATAGAAACAGATAGCAATTTTTCCTAAATGGGCTCGCGCCGCCTGCCGCCTGCCTCCCTCCCTCCCTCCCTCCCTCCCTCCCTTCCTTGTCTGACCTCATTTGGGTACAAAAAAGCCCCACGGGGTAGTGGTTAAGAACATGGAATCTGGACTTAAGCGGCCTGGATTTGAATGTGAACTTGGGGAAGTTACTTAACATAAGCCTCAGGTTCCCGATCAGTAAATTGGGGATAATAGGATCTGTCTTAATAGGATTATTGTGAGGATTAAAAGAAAATACAAGTAAAATACTTAGCTTAGTGCACAGACATACTAAGAACTCAATAAATTAGATACATTTTCACTTTTTAAAAGAGGATCCATAGACACTTGTCTGAGCAACACATATACTGTATTGATATAGTTTTACATCAACATGAACATCTTCACAGTATCCCACTTTACAGGCACCATGATCTGTTTATGTAGTCTCCCACTGATGGGTATTTAAGGTTTTTTTTTCTAATATGGTAATTCCATGGATTCAAAGATGCCTATTTTTACACCTTTTAATATCTTGGAAATGATATTTCATAATTTAATTGCAGAAATTTCTAGGTGGCACACAGATTCACTGAAATAAACATCCCTATGTCTACATTTTAAAAAATTTGTTTGTGAATTTTCTTAGATTGAATTCTTGAAAGTGGAACTGCTGGGTCATTTTATGGTCTAATACGTATCACCAAGCCATGTTCAAAAAGACCAACTGTATCCGTACAAACCTCCACTGGCAGGAGGTGACGGTACCCGAAAGGCGAAATGACCTTTTTTTTTTCCCCTTCATTGCTTTTATTATTAACCTCAGCTTACTTAGATAGGATATCTAATACGTCACTATGTGCCCTAAGCAGTCACAGCAGTGCCATAAGACAGCTGTCACGCCTGGCAGGTGAGTAACTCAGGACTGCAGATAAGCTTGTATTTCTCGCTTACTCATACCTGACAGTTAACAGGGGCATTAATGTACTGTAGGGGGAGCACTGCAGCCAGGCCTAAGATCAAACCCCAGCTTTGCCTCTAACTAGATGTGTGAATCTGAGCCTGTTACTTAACTTCTGCACCCATAAGATGGGGCTAATAACGCCAACCTTCTGATGTCCAAAATTAGAAATCATGTATAACTTTGTGGCATATATTAAATGCTTCATAAATAGTAGCTATTCAATGATGACTTAACTATAATGGCTCACAGAGGTGAAAACTGAAGACCCCAAAGGAACGGTGCATTTCCTTAGACATTTCCTTCTCCAAACAGGGATGACTGGTCTCCAGCTAGCAACCCCCTTCACCCCCAGAGGAGTCCTGTACAGGAAGTGAAAGTTCATTCTTAGCACCTATTTGGAAACAGTCCACTCAGATGACAGGGGGGAAATGAATATGATGAAAGGCAAACAAATTATGTTGTAAGAGAACTCAAACTGTCCTAATTCTTAAAGATTAAATGCAATATTCTGAGTTTAGTTAACAAGATTGATAACAATTCTTATCAATAGGCAAAGAAATACTTCAAAAAGTATACTGATACCAGTACTTTGAAACAGTGAAGAAAAAACCCCACCCCAACCTCTTATTTTTTAGGTTTGAGAGTTCAAACACCTGAAATGAGACTCATGCACTGCAATTCAGGGCTTAGAGCTGCTGTGAAACCTGTAACCAATCACCCTCTCGTTCACATCCCTGGCTCTCAGGAGCATACTCAATGGACGATCTTTTCTCAGTTACACAGGAGACTTACTCAAATACCCCCAGCTGACAGGCAGAAATCCCGCTATTTTTTCTTTTCCGCAAAGCACCCCCTGTCCTTCATTCCTAGTCTCCTATACCGGTACAGGCACTTATCTCACAACCTGATTACTGAACCTGCCAGGCTGGGACTCCAGGCTTCCCTCCTTGCAATCCACTGTACACACAGGACACTTGTCATCAGCTAATAACCTTCAGAGGCTTAAGGACAAGATCAAACTCTTATTGGGTTTTTCTTATCTGGCTCCAGTTCTACCTTATTTCCCACTCCGTCACAGCCTATAACCTTATTCTAGCATTCCTGTCTCAAACACAACAAGCACAGCCCCCGCCCCTCCCGTCTCCTCACCTAGCCCCGTCCTGGTCTTCACAAAGTCCGGTCCAAGTCATGCCTCTTCCACACAGCTGTCTCGGACTTCGGCTCTCACCAATCTCTTCCCTTCAAAATTACACTGGCAGTTACACTGTGTAACACAACTTCAGCATTCTGTTAAACACCAGTTCAGCACTAAGTACTAATAGCTGTGATCTTGGATAGATCATTAACCTCCATGGGCCACCATTTCCTCACCTGTAAAATTAGGAAGTCTCTTCCTGTTCTAAAGATTGTCTAGGGCTTCCCTGGTGGTGCAGTGGTTAAGAATCCGCCTGCCACTGCAGGGGACACGGGTTCAAGTCCTGGTCCAGGAAGATCCCAAACGCCGCAGAGCAACTAAGCCCATGTGGCACAACTACTGAGCCTGTGCTCTAGAGCCCACAAGCCACAATTACTGAGCCCATGTGCCACAACTACTGAAGCCCGCGCACCTAGAGCCCGTGCTCTGCAACAAGAGAAGCCACCGCAATGAGAAGCCTGCAAAGTGCAACGAAGAGTAGCCCCTGCTCGCCGCAACTAGAGAAAGCCCGTGTGCAGCAGCGAAGACACATGCGGCCAAAAATAAATAAATAAAATACATTTATTAAAAAAGTGGTGCAGTGGTTAAGAATCCGCCTGCCACTGCAGGGGACACGGGTTCAAGTCCTGGTCCAGGAAGATCCCAAACGCCGCAGAGCAACTAAGCCCATGTGGCACAACTACTGAGCCTGTGCTCTAGAGCCCACAAGCCACAATTACTGAGCCCATGTGCCACAACTACTGAAGCCCGCGCACCTAGAGCCCGTGCTCTGCAACAAGAGAAGCCACCGCAATGAGAAGCCTGCAAAGTGCAATGAAGAGTAGCCCCTGCTCGCCGCAACTAGAGAAAGCCCGTGTGCAGCAACGAAGACACATGCGGCCAAAAATAAATAAATAAAATATTTATTAAAAAAAAATAAAGATCCTCTAATTTTACACACTGTCACATACTAACCTCACTTCTCTTATTTGATTTTAGAGTTCCCGAAGGGAGAAAGTACATCTTCTATTTCTCCCCCAACTCTCAAGGCAACGTACCCCAGGATGTGGCTCAAGGAGATGCTCTGTAAATGTAACAGTAAAATAGTGTCATCAGCACTGAGCCCAAGACCTAGTTCTAAAGAGGTTTAGGAAACTGGTAAAGGAAGTTCGTGCCAGACAGAGAAGATATTGAGATGATCTACTGTTGGTTCTCTTCTAGAGTCTAAGGTCTGTCTTGACAGAAAATAACAACCCAGCTACAGAATGCAATAAGCACAGGTTTGAGAGCTCAAAACAGTCTCTTCATTCCTATGCAGCACTGTCTGAAGTATCAATACATGTACAGAAGCCCCTAGATGGCAGACACAACTTTTAGGTAAGCTCAGGCGTTTTGTGTGCCTAGGGCAGAGTATTCAAGGGGTCTCATTTTCAGTGGAGAACCCCTGGGGCTGTCTCAAGGCTGCCCTACAATGGTGGGGAAATTTAGGTTCATTTCACCCACATAAGGCCTGAAACTGCAAAAGAAGAGCAATTTCTTCCATACCTAGCCCCAGTGCCCTCCCCGCCCCTCCCCAAGAAAAACACAAGCTTTTATAAGAGGGAAATTAACAAAGGCAGATATATCCAAGCATTAAGTTCTATTTACGGCTTCCAGTAAGATGTTTTTAATTTGCTCTCTCTTCTCAGGGCAGTACAAGTCAACATGTGGACAGAGAGTAAGGAAGTGGTCTGCTGGGGGACACGAGTCAACATTCAGCAAAAGTTAACCAGGAACTCCAAGACAGTGAGAGGGTGTCATCTTTCTGAACCTGGGCATAGGCAGAGGGCTGAGCCCCTATTATCTTCAAATAAAATGTACTCAGTACCCACGTGCACATGTCCGTTTTATCAACAGAGGGTAAATATATCCATATTTCAATCGAGGGAAACTGGTCAATGCTTTCCAGACACTTCAAAACATGATTTGGCTCACAACTAACATCCTAAAGAGTGAGCAAATCAAATCAGAGCCACTCAAATGAAGCCAGTTACTCCCTGAAGAATCAAAGAAGAAAATGCTGCCTTTTTTTTTTTTTTTAAACTAATAGCGCTTAAGACAAAGCAATGTCCCTCCTCTTCACTCAGCTGTTTCACAGAATTATGAGACAAAGGGCAACTACTGTATCGTCACTCTTTTTTTTGGAATAAAGCCACAAGATTACTAACAAACAGCTAACGGCCACCATTCAAAAGCAATAATGGCATTATGACTTCATATGCCAGTTATCTGCCCAACTGGAAAGAACCAAATATATGTATGTTTCTCTCTCCCCAAAGAAAATCTGGAAGTAAATGTGAGCACTCTGATTCACTTTCTCTCCCATCGTAAGAATTTCTGGGGGAATATTAAACAGTATCATCCTAATTGTAGGATGGGAAAGAAGGATATTACACTTGTTCAAGAAGTTTACCAATTTAAGGTGGAGAGCTTATAAAATGTTCATGGTCCAAGACTAACTTCAGTGGTAGTAAACAGGGAAAGTTCTTGTCTAAAAATTCTTTAAAACAGACCTCAAAGTTCACAGTTTTGTTTTGATTTGTTGCTTTAGTGCTAAATGTGCAACTGGATAGACTTAGAGAAAAAATGTGAACTTCCAGGCTCAAGTTTCAAGTTTCTAGGGTAAGCTTAATGGAGAAATCTAATTTGTATTTCAGTAAACAAACCAAAAAAACCCCCAAGCTTGGCCCCAAAGCATTTTTGTCCAAGTGACAAATGTGGCTACTTGAGTAGCCAATCTATTTTTTTTCCCTTTATCTGAGTAGCCAATCTTATTATGATATCAGGAGCAGGCTATCTGCTGAAAATAGTAATCACCTAAGAAAACATCAAATTATCTCCTCAGTACATCAATGATACAGAGTAATTTAGTAGTCTAAGTTATGATTGCTGATCTCTAGCTAAAGAAATAGAAACAGGTGATGTATTTCTCTCTAAAACCTATAGCTGGTTCTGTCTGCTTTCTGATAATTTAGTGCTGACTTTGAAAATACTGTCAAAAAGCTCACACACCTCAGAACCTCAGAAAATATTTGCAAATGAAGCAAATGACAAAGGATTAATCTCCAAAATTTACAAGCAGCTCATGCAGCTCAATATCAAAAAAACAAACAACCCAATCCAAAAATGGGCAGAATGGGACTTCCCTGGTGGCGCAGTGGTTAGGAATCCGCCTGCCAATGCAGGGGACACGGGTTCGAGCCCTGGTCCGGGAAGATCCCACATGCCGCGGAGCAACTAAGCCCGTGCACCACAACTACTGAGCCTGAGCTCTAGAGCCCGGGAGCCACACCTACTGAGCCTGTGCACCGCAACTACTGAAGCCTGTGTGCCTAGAGCCCGTGCTCCGCAACAAGAGAAGCCACCGCAATGAGAAGGCCATGCACTGCAATGAAGTGTAGCCCCCAGCTAGAAAACTAGTTTTCTCTAGTTCTTGCTGCAACTAGAGAAAGCCGGTGTGCAGCAATGAAGACCCAACGCAGCCAAAAATAAATATAAATAAATTTATTTAAAAAAAAAAAAAAAAAAAAAAAGAGTAGCCTCCGCTCGCCCCAACTAGAGAAAGCCTGCACGCAGCAATGAAGACCCAACGCAGCCAATAAATAAATAAATAAATAAATAAATGAATAAAATTTAATAAAAAATTAATTTAAAAAAAATGGGCAGAAGACCTAAATAGACATTTCTCCAAAGAAGATATACAGATTGCCAACAA
>NC_041227.1:126709650-126710993 GCF_002837175.3 Physeter macrocephalus
CAATCCCACTACTGGGCATATACCCTGAGAGAACCATAATTCAAAAAGAGTCATGTACCAAAATGTTGATTGCAGCTCTATTTACAATAGCCAGGACATGGAAGCAACCTAAGTGTCCATCAACAGATGAATGGATAAAGAAGATGTGGTACATATATACAACGGAATATTACTCAGCCATAAAAACAAACGAAATTGAGTTATCTGTCGTGAGGTGGATGGACCTAGAGTCTGTCATACAGAGTGAAGTAAGTCAGAGAAAAACAAATACCATATGCTAACACATACATCTGGAATCTAAGAAAAAAAAAGGTCATGAAAAACCTAGGGACAAGACAGGAATAAAGACACAGACCTACTAGAGAATGGACTTGAGGATATGGGGAGGGGGAAGGGTAAGCTGTGACAAAGTGAGAGCGTGGCATGGACATATATACACTACCAAACGTAAAATAGATAGCTAGTGGGAAGCAGCCACATAGCACAGGGAGATCAGCTTGGTGCTTTGTGACCACCTAGAGGGGTGGGATAGGGAGGGTGGGTGGGAGGGAGGGAGATACAAGAGGGAAGAGATATGGGAACATCTGTATATGTATAACTGATTCACTCTGCTATAAAGCAGAAACTAACACACCACTGTAAAGCAATTATACTCCAATAAAGATGTTAAAAAAAAAAAAAGCTCACACAGTTTCCTTCTCCTTAAAGCGCTCTTTATCACCTTCTATGAAGTACAACCTACATTTCTAACATTACAAAAACTACTGTGCAGGTAACTTCAAAGCAGAACTCTACACCTTGGACAGTGAACAAAATAATAACTCTCCATAGGTCTGCAAAACTTAAAAACAGAAGTCACTAGTCCTTTTATAAAGAATCATGTTTCTGTATTTCCACTTTCTTCTTCTTTATAAAATCCTAATTTCATTCAAGAGTAGTAAACAAATGGATGGCGAATTCCAACAATCAGGTTTAGAGGAAAAAAGTCAAAACCTGAGACACAGTAAAGACTCAAACATTAAATTTCAGGTTTTTCTCAGAGTTGATATACTATTTGATAACACCCACCCATGTAAAAATAAATTACATATCCAAAAGAGCAAGCTGCTCCAGTCAATTGGGTAAACAACATAATTACCATGTGCAAGGTGGAAGGCGAACCTCATGTAAATAGTGGGGCTCAAAATGAGCTGCAAACTGTAAGGAAGCTTATTTTTAAACTGTCAGCAGGTTTCTTTGGTGCCATCAGAGTTTAATATGGGGTAACTGCGCCTCAAGTTTAAGAAAATCGAAACCTGACTGGTACGACAGCAAGTTGAACCTTGTTACTTAGAACTCCATTA